>NW_012101481.1:602077-724531 GCF_000951045.1 Mandrillus leucophaeus
GTTAGAATGGCGATCATTAAAAAGTCAGGAAACAACAGGTGCTGGAGAGGATGTGGAGAAATAGGAACACTTTTACACTGTTGGTGGGATTATAAACTAGTTCAACCATTATGGAAAACAGTATGGCGATTCCTCAAGGATCTAGAACTAGTTGTACATATTCTTAATAGTTCCTGCCTGGTGTTTTGGGAGTTCATGGACTGTTCTCATCTTCCCTGCTAGCTGCGAGTTCACTGAAGGCTAATTCATTGCTACATTCCCACACCTAGGACAGAGAGGATGCTCAGGACATTTGAGGCAGATGCAGGGATGGGTTCTTCCACCCACTCTTGCACTTCTCATTCTTCAAAATAATGGACACATTTGCTATTTGAAAGGAGTGAGGGATAATTGAGAGGCCTGGTTGCTAGAGAGCTTCCTCAGGTTGGATTCTTTGTTCTATTCAGGCTTCCCCCAAGCTAGGCTGATCTTGGGTGGAAAGCACTCAATTCCAAGGGGAAAGCATAGACAAAGGCACAGGGATGTGGGCCAGCTGTGACTTTTGGAAATCATAGAGTGACTTGAATTCAGAGTCCACAGTGAGAGAAGACATGTAACTGGAAACACATGAACAGCCTCAGATGCTAGAGACACTCATATGTCGTTTCAGAAGATGGGACTTTATCCCATGGCCAATGAGGGCCCCCCAAGGAAGGTAAGAAGAGGAGGCAACAGTGTGTCTCCGAAAAATGACCCTGGCTGTTTTGTGAACAAAGACGGATGGGAAGTGGGGGTCAGGGAGATCAGCTAAGGGAAAGTTTGTTAGATTCCTTGAATGTACCATCTCTTTTGGTTTACTCTGGGTGGGAGAAGGAGAAGTAGTAAATTTAGATGGCATGCAAGCACTTTTTTTACAATTAAAAAAATCTCTGAGAAACAAATGGGTTAAATGTACCCAAAAGGCTTCCAAAAACCCAGGCAACACACAAATGTAAGATACACATTCCCTCAGGCTAAGGGAAAAATGAAGCTTCAAATTTAGTACTGTTCCTAGGCACATCCTGCCTGTTCATTTTCTTCACACAGTGATTGACACCGGTTTTTAGCTGAAACATTCCTTCTTCCCCAGAAAATGAGGAGGAGGGCACAGAGCTTGCTGAGCTAGGGGAAAAGAGTAAGTCACAGATCATTCAAAACATAAGTGTTATTTTAAAGTAAAAAAAATTCCAAAGTGTTTTTTGTTTGTTTTGTTTAACTCTTTTAAAAAAACAAAACAAACAAAAAGAAACGAGCTTGTTGTACTCATAGATAGGTCTTTCATTTCTGTCTTGGATTTGTGGCCACACCCCAAGTACATAACTATCACTCGCTGAAGAAGGTATGTGCTTTCGTTTCAGCTACCTTTCTCCACTGTTTGGGATATTCTGCTTTCCTGTGTCTGCCATTTTTAGAGCTCTAGAAATCATACATAAAGAGAGCTGATCAGTGGAGAGAAATTTCAGTTGAGGAAGTGATATAGTTTGGATGTTTGCCCCCTCCAATCTCATATTAAAATGTAATCCCCAATGTTGAAGGTGGGGACTGGTGGGAAGTAATTGGCTCATGGGGGCAGATTTCTCACGAATGGTTTAGCACCATCACCTTTGTACTGTCCTCATGATAGTGATGAGTTCTTGTGAGATCTGGTCATTTGAAAGTGTATAGCACTGGCTGGGCGCGGTGGCTCACGCCTATAATCCCAGCACTTTCAGAGGCTGAGGGGGGTGGATCACGAGGTCAGAAGATGGAGACCATCCTGGCTAACATGGTAAAACTGTGTCTCTACCAAAAATACAAAAAAAATAAGCCAGGCGTGGTGGCATGCACTTGTATTCCCAGCTACTTGGGAGGCTGAGGCAGGAGAATCACTTGAACCTAGGAGGCGGAGGTTGCAGTGAGCCGAGATTGTGCCACTGCACTGCAGCCTGGGTGACAGAGAGAGACTCCGTCTCAAAATAAAAAAAAAAAAAACAAAAGTGTGTAGCACTTCTCCCATCCCACTCTCTGGCTCCTACTTTTGCCGTGTGATATGCCTACTGGCTGTTCACCTTCTGCCATGATTGTAAGTTCCCTGAGGCCTCCCCAGAAGCCAAGGAAATGCCAGTATCATGCTTCTGTACAGTTTGCAGAACCGTGAGCTAATTAAATCTCTTTTCTTTGTAAATTACTTAGTCTCAGATATTTCTTTACAGCAATGCAAGAACAACCTAATACAGGAAGGGACTCAGAACTGATGCCCTGTGTTGCTATAGTGCTTCCCCCTTAGCTGGGCAGAACTCTTCATTTGGGTCTTGTAGAGCATAATCCTATCACATTAAATATTCTGTTAAGTAAAGCCTTGCATGGAAGATGAGGCTCCTTTAGAATTCAGATGTATTATTTATGCTAGCAAAAGAAATCAGTCTTTTACAGAATCCCTTGCACTTCCCTTGTACGTATATATAGCTGATAGAAGACACTTGATGAGACCCCACATGGCAAAAATTTCTTTCTGAAGTCTTGTATGAATACTCTAGACTCCATTTTCCTGTCTAACAAGTAAGGTTAAAAATAATGACAGCTGTACCTTTGGAGTCTGTTAATCTATATCACAGGGGATGGAAACTATGGTTTGTGGACCAAATCCAGCATGCCATTTATTTTCATATAGCCAGAGATCTAAGAATGGTTTTTACATTATTATTATTAATTATTATTATTATTATTATTATTTGCGGTGGAGTTTCACTCTTGTTGCCCAGACTAGAGTGCAATGGCACAATCTCAGCTCACCACAACTTCCACCTCCCGGGTTCAAGCGATTCTTCTGCCTCAGCACCCCAAGTAGCAGGGATTACAGCCGTATGCCACCATACCTGGCTGGTTTTTTGTATTTTTACTAGAGACAGGGTTTCACCATGTTGGTCAGGCTGGTCTCAAACTCCTGACCTCAAGTGATCCACCCACCTTGGCCTCCCAAAGTGTTGGGATTACAGGCAGAAGCCACCGTGCCCAGCTGGATTTCACATTTTTAAATGATTGGAAAAAATCAAAACAATAGTAATAGATTGTGACAAATGAAAATGACATAAATCAAATTTTGGTGACTGTAAATAAAGTTTCTTGGAATACAGCCACTTATTTGTTAACCTGTGGCCTGCAGCTGCCTTCCACTGTGGTAACAGAGTTGAGAAGTTGACACAGAGACTAAATGGCCTGCAAAGCCTAACATATTTATTATCTGGCCCTTTACAGAAAAGAATTTCTGACCCATGCTCTGTCTACTTAACAACCCTACATGTGAGCTCCCACCAGTGTTTCCACTTTAACGGTGAGGACACTGGGGCACAGAGGATAACATGCTCTAGTGAGCACAGCTAGGAAGTGGATTCAGCGTCTACACCACCCAGTCAGATCCCAGTGGGTATACTCTCATTCTTTATATACTACACTTCCAAGCTTCTGTGTTACTCCCCAAATCCCCCCAAAGAGAAATTGGTTAAAGGGTAAAAAAAATACTGTCAGCTGGAAGAAATACGTTCTAGTATTTGATAGTACAGAAGGGAACTTATAGTTAACACTAATTTATTATATATTTCAAAATGTAACTAAAAGAGAAGAATTGTAACACTCCCAAGATAAAGAAATGATGAACTTTTGAGGTGATGGATATCCTGATTACCATGATTTGATTATTACACATTTTATATGGGTACCGAAATATCACACATATCCCCAAATATGTACAACTATTATTTGTAAAAAATAAACAAATTTAAAACCGAATTGAGGTCTCGTCCCCTCTGAGAAGTCTTTCTCCACTATTTTATCTTCTATTATTCTCTTTCTCCTAGCAAATTTCCATATCACTCCCTGTCTGTGCCATTCCTTTTGGCCCTTAGTCTTGTGCTACTGCAGTCACTTACTTGTTTTGCTATCCCAATAGAAGGTAAAGCCCATTGAGGGCAGATGATATGCCTGCTTTTATACCCCAGCCATTGGCACAGGACCTGACTCACAGTAGGAGCTCGGAGCAAATGTCACTGATTGAACAAATGTGACTTAGTAGGCGAGTGTGATTCTTCTCCCCTCTACTAAAGCAAGCTCATTTATAACAGAGATTAAAACTTTTGCTCCCTGTGTTTCTCCCCACAGGGAAGAGCAACATGCTAGCTCTCAATGGTCCATTATTGGAGACTGCCTGTATTGAAAAGGAAAATAAAGACATTATAACCCTCATTTATTGACAACGGTATTTGGCCCAACCCACCAAGGGGGACTGCCTGCCTTGGGGTTGTTCAGTCATGCCATTTCAGTGTATTCTTTCTCAGTGAATCCTTCTCACGAGCTGGACCATTTCAAGTCTCTCTTTGAGAACCTGTATTGACTCACTACTATCTACAGAATCAAGTCCAGTTTCCTCAGCTTGGTTTTCAGAACCCTCAGGAGTTTGATCCCAAGACAACTTTCCAGCTCATCTTCTGTTTCCTCACATTAGACTTTCTACCATCTCCCAAGCTGCCACCCTTAGCCTGTGACCATGCCTTTAATCACCCTGTTCCCCACCCCATGTCCCCAGTCATCATATCTTTGAATGCTTAGTGCCATGGGGAAATGCAACCTCTACAAGGCTAAGAACTGTGCCTCAGTCAGTGCCCTCCTCTTGTCCTGCAGTGTTTAACCAAGTGGCTGTGCACAATAAATGCTCAAGAATGGCTTGTTTGTTGCTATGGTTCTAGTCTCTTATCCATCCGCCTGTTCTCATCTAAATCCTCTGACTGCATAGGGTTGGAACACCGGAAGAAGGTAGGTAAAGGAAAAAAGGCTTGTGTGCCTACATTCTTCAAGCGTATTCATTCATCCCGCATTTATTAAACACCTACAGTGTGCCAGGCACTGTGCTGAGAACTTTATATTTATTATCTCTCCTAATATTTAGAACATCTCAGCGAGGTAGATAACTTCATTAGATAAAAGGGTTAACCTAGGCTCAGAGAGGTGTGTAATTTGCCCAAGGCCACACAGCTATTTGTGTCTGCTCATGGAACATAACTTATGGTTTCTCTATCACATGTCGTCATCCCAAAACAAAGACCTTGCCACCAGGAAGTGAAGGGAGAAAACACATGAAATTCAAGAAAGTAAATCATAATTCCCTGAGCAGGTAAAACAAAGGAAGTACAAGTGGCTTATTCACATACAGATTTTATTTTTAATTGTGAAATGAGGAACTCTACAAACCTGGGTGGGGTTTTCAACATGGTTGGCCTAGCTGAAACAGAGGAGGAAGTGAAAATCAAAGGAAAGAATGAAACATTGATTTAGAGTGAAAAAATCTCTATTATCACACATGTTCTGGGTTTTTTCAAACTCATTAAAGTCTGTCTTCAAAACAGAAAACTTCAGGAAATTTAGGAGCTGTCCATGAAAATACACTGCCCAGATCTCCTGCCATGAGAAGCTGACTGAATGCCACAGCTGCTGATATCTGCTGTGTTCATGTCACAGCCACACCTCTCATAGGCAGCCCCCAGCCAATGACTACACACTACAAGGAGATTGGTCTGGGCCCATTCCTTAAGGCAGCAGTCCCCAGCCTTTTTGGCACCAGGGGCCAGTTTCATGGAAGACAACTTTTCCACAGACTCGTGGGATCAGGAGGGTGGTTTTGAGATTATTCAATTGCATTGCATTTATTGTGCATTTTATTTCTACTAATACTATTACTACATTGTAATATATAACAAAATTATTATACAACTCACCATTATGTAGAATCAGTGGGAGCCCTGAGCTTGTTTCCCTGCAACTAGACGATCTCATCTGGGAGTGAGGGGAGACAGGGACAGATCATAAGGCATTAGATTCTCATAAGGAGTGTGCAACCTAGATCCCGCACATGTGCAGTTCAAAATAGGGTTCACACTCCCATGAGAATCTAATGCCACGGCTGATGTGACAGAGGGTGGAGCTCAGGAGGTAATACAAGCAATGGGGGGCAGGTGTAAACACAGATAAGTTTCTACTGGCTGGGCCACCACTCACCTCCTGCTGTGCAGCCCAGTTCCTAACAGGACATGGAAAAAATACAGGTCCATGTCCCAGGGGTTGGGGGGCCCCTGTTTTAAGGCATGAAAATGTTCACACAGGCTCAAGAACTCCCTCTGATCATGCCAAATTCTAGAATGTAGAGCTGTACTACAATCTGAGACTGTTTGCCACTCAATTTTCTTTCCTCCTCCTCTCCTTTCACAGGCGTGAGACCTGCAGCAGGTCTGAAGCCTCTCCCTGCCTTCTACTTCCTCTTTTTCTTCATAGGTGTTTCCTCTAATAAATCTCCTGCACAGTTAATCCTGCCCTCTGTGTATGCTTCTCAGAGGGCCCAAACTTCCACATTAATTCATTCAGACTTTCAGATTATCAAGATTTTTTTTTTAACTCACCTTCGGAGAGTTGGAAAGAATTAATGACAGAAAAACAATGATTCTCATACCCCTTGTCCAAGAAATTTCTGGCTTCTGAAAAAACTCCTCAAATACCACAGTAACTGCAATAATTGCTATAATGAAATATTTTATCTTTTACTCTGGAATAACCAGCCAAATGACACGAATGAGTGTTTGCTCACTTTAGAGATCAGAGAGCCGGGTTCCAGAACAGTGAGATGACTTGTGTGAAGTGCCACAATGTTAGTAAACAGGTATGGTAAACTGACATTGCCCAGCTCCTAGTTTTATAGGCACTCCATGCTGCAGTGTTACATGACTTCATGTTTCACACCAACTGCAGGACAGAATCAAGAAATCTGAAGTATCTATTTTGAGAAACATAATCAGTCCATTTAACCTAAAGAAACTCATTTCTGCATAGTAAAGAAATATCTATTTCTTGAGTGTTTTTAACCCACTTTAATTGTCTGGTCAAGGTCTTCAGCGGCATGAGGCCTCATCAGTTGGTCAATATAATCCTAGTGCCTAGAACCATTCCAAGACTACAGAAACCTCCTTACAACATTGACGGACTGTTGTTGGATGGGCTGAAGTTGGGATATCCACATGGCGTAATCTACTTTTCAAAGATGACAACTATAGTTGTTAAGTATGCCTTTCAATGAAAAACTGAAGAATATAACATGTTGTCAAAAGCAATTAAAAATAGCATTTATTTGACCCTTACAATGTGCCATACACCATGCCAGAACCACCCTCGATTATTGCCCAATTTTGCAGATGAGGAAATTGAGACATTGACATTGGAGACATTAAGCTATTTGCCCAATGTATCACACTAATAAGTGATAGTGATCAGATTCAAGTCAGATTAGACAACCACTCTGCCATTCTGTCTTCTTCCCCTGGGTATTCCAGGTATGAGCATAAAAATCCTCATTTTGGCCTAGCAGTGCGGGTAAACAAGACTGAAACCACAAATAATCCAGAATAACCTTGTATTTAAAGAAACATTTTCCAGTGCTTCATTCAAACCAGATCAACAAAGTGATGCCTAAAAAGGTGTTGTAGACCATTTGAGCTATGTGCTAAGTAGAGGACATTTATAATTATCTCATTAAAGGCTTGACAACTAATGCTTCCAAGGTGCTTAGTGCATTTCAAATCATTTCTCTTAAGGTTTTTTTCTGCAGATCCCTGTTATTTTGTTCGCATTCTAACAGGGGACCTTGAAAAGTCATAGGAAACTGCCCAAAGAGATGACTAAAGGGAACAAGCTTATCTTGACTTCCAGTCTTGCTTAGAAAGGGCTGGGTCATGTCTGCATGCAACCTTTGAGTGTACCATCAACCTCACCCATGCTGGCCTGTCTTTGACCACACTGACCAACTCATATCAAAGGCTGAATGCAGACAGTGTGACAAGCCATATTCAGTTCTTTCCACATTACCAAATTTAGAAAGAGTCATTGTCAAACTGAAAGAATAGCTCCATGGCTGCCTACCCCAGACTCGGGAAAGAGGAAACCAGAATTCTAGATGGAAAAAAGGCAAAAAGAAGAACATTCTATTCATGACTTATTTAGTCATTATTTATCCCCAACAAATACATATTGAGTGCCATTTTAGGCCAGGCACTGTGTTAGGAACTGACGAAAACAGCATACTTGTTTCTCAAGGAAAAGGGAGGGATGAGAAAGGAAGTACCTTTTTCATCAGACCCTGCATACCAAATCGCCTTCCTTGATTCAGTCCCATGGATCAATCCTGAGTCTTCTCAACCAACCCACTTGCTTTGCCAGCCATTTGTTTACAGCTGGATATGTGACACACTTCTGGTCAATGGTATGTAAGAGAAAGTCTGAAAGGGGCCTTCTTGGAAATATTTGCCTCCCAGATAGAAAGAAAAGCACAGGAGAAGAGGCCCTTTTGCCAGCCCTCCCCCTTTCTTCTCATCAGACATGACGTTCTGAGAGGATAAAATGCTTGGGGGTGAAGCAGCCATATTGCAACCATAAGGAGAAACATTGCTGAAACTTGAAGAATGGAAGAACAGAAAGATGTACAGGAAGTAGGTCCTCGATGACATTGAAAGGTGACATGCATCAGAGTCCAGCAAGTATGTGATCAGCTCAGATAGGCCTAACGCTTGTGAAGATTTAAGAAATGTCAGGTTTTATTAATAATATCAATGAACAACATGAAAACTTATAGTATCCACTTATTCTAGATCTATTTTGTGCCAAGCAATGGGCAAAGTGCTTTTCACATTATCTGTTTTCATCTGCACAGGAGAGCAAACAGATGCTCAAAAGAGTGAGATTGGGCAGCCACCTCATATTTACCCAGATTAAATGCAGTTTTTAAGTCTCTATCATCTTTCCCTCTTCTTGTGTTAACAGCCCCTTCATGTTCCCATGTGGAGCCATGGTTACCCATCCCATGTGGTTCTGGATGAACCATCAACTGTGGTGTCTCAGGCCCCTTTTAGATAATTGAGAAACAGTAAACACTGAACTACTACTGATGTTCTCTCTCTCCACACCCCAAAGCACATTTGGCTCATTCTCTTTAACATATAAAATATAGTATTTTTACCTTGTTCTTTTTCCAAGACCCCACCACATTTTTTAATGACCATCTTTTTAATATATTTTTCAGCACATCACTTATTCTAGATAAATATACTGTATTACTAAGGTTCTATCTGGGAGTCAAGCAAAGTTCCAGACTCCCAAATTCTATGTGTTCTCTACAGACTAGCTCTAGAGGTATGTGGAGAAGGTGCACAGTTACCAGGAAACAAGGAGTTAGAAGGAAAATATGTGGGAGGAAGGGCTGTCACCACTCACACTTGTTAAAGAAATATTACAAACAAACACAAACTCTGAGAACAGATTCCCCTGCAAGCACACTGTCTCTGCCAGGAAAATGTTGCTCATTCCTTAACGCTGGAAAGGAATGAAGAGACAAGATCGGCCTAGGAAGTTCAAGAACATTTTCAGTCTGTTAATATGGCTTAGCACCTTTCAGATTCACACTGCTCAGACCATAGAATACAGAGGTCAGCAAACTACAGACCAAGGGCCACATCCCATCTGCCACCTCTTTTTGTAAATAAAGCTTCATTGCAGCACAGCCATGTCTATTTGCTTATGAATTGTCTATGACCATGTTCACACTACAATGGCAGCATTGAGTTTCTGTGACAGGGACAGTCTACTCTGCAAAGTCTAAAATATTTTTTATACCTGGTCATTTACAGGAAAAGATTGTTGGCCACTGGTCTAGTATAATAATGTCAGCAATTATCAGTTATTCAAAATCCACATTTATCTAGATTTAGGCCTCATGACCTCTGAAGTAGGTACCCAAACCCTTATTTCCAAAATGAAAGGAAAGTGAAGCTTAGAAAACTTCAATAACTCACCCAAGGTAATGGAGAGAGAAAGGATTCAAACCCAGACTTATTTAATGAATATTACCTGATGCTCTACTGTGCATTGGGCATGGGCTAAGTACAGAAAACACAATCGTGAGCAACAACTCGAATCTCTCTTCACTCTTTGGCAAAAGGGGCAGCCCCTTCTCCATCTACATACACCACCTGGGTGAGTTCCGTTCCCTTCTAGGCATCTCTAGATTCACATTTTTATTTCTGCCAACAGCAGAGATTTAGGGGGATTTCTGCCAACAGCAGAGATTTAGTGGTTAAGAATGAAACTTCTGGCATCTTTCTGTTCTTCCGTTCTTCAAGATTTAGGGGGTGAATAATAATAATATTCACATTCAAACAACTTCAATTTCCAAAAAGATTTTAGATACATGACTTCATTTCACCTTCACCAATGCTTTCTGTCCCCTTCAGGGAGGCAGTATCACAAAGTGATTAAGAATGAAACTTCTGGCACCAAAATACTGGCATTTGAGCCCTGTTTGCTAGATGTGTGAACTTGAACAAGTTACTCAGCCTCTCTGTGCCTCCATTTTCTCATGTTTAAAGTGAGGATTTTAACAGTAATTATATTGTGGGGTTATTATGAGAATGATTTGCATAAACACATGAAGCACTGAGAATAGTGCCTGGAATATAGTTAAGTGCTCAAACAATGTTTGCTTTTCATATTGTTTTATGGATGAGCGTAAGAATCTTGGTCAAGGCATGTAGGCAGAGGCAGAGCAAGAGATTCCAAATTCCAGCCTCCTCTTCTTAATGCTAGAAATGTCCTGGAACCCAGCCCTCTGTCTCTGCCTCTCAGGTCTTACCACTGCCCTTCACATGCTCTGTTGTTCTTGTCCAGGCTGCAGGTGTTGTTCTGTAGTGGAAAATGACCCAGAGCTGGAGATCAGAATGGAACACTGCACAGAAATGTCCAGAGAAGGAGAAAGAGAAGGAAAAAGAGAAAAGAGTATGAGGGCATGAGGGCCCATGGAGCATTCACTTCAGGGCTTCACTCAGGGGTGGGAGCACCCTGGGCAGGGGAATGATTCAGTGCTCCTTCAAGGAAATATGTTTTTAACTGTTTAGCCATCTATTCTGTATGGGGAAATCAGAGAAAATAGCTTTTTGATAGCAGCCTCAGCCTCCCCTCTGTCCTCTCAGACAATTCAGCTCTGGCCCAGACTTGCATACCTTCCTGGCACTGACCTGATCCACCATCCCTAGAAGATAACTCTGTTGGTACCTCTTTCCACCTTCAGTGTCTTATCAAACATTTTTTCCAAGCAAAATTCTCCATGGAAGGAATATTAATAAATAAACTGTGTTTCATGTCATTAAATTTCCAGTGATGTCTCAGAGCCTATTATAGAATCAATCCTCTGGCAACTTCCTGTCTAGTCCACCCCTTAATTTGACTCTGAGTAGAGTTATTGCCCATTTTCAAGGCTAAGTTAAAAGGCATAATCACACAGATATGGCCAGAGAGTGGAGAGGAGCCAAATCACATACCAGCATGAACAGAGAGATGGCTTTAATTTAAAGGGAATCAAGCCCCTTCCCTACAAAACATTCCTCCACATGCCTTGCCAAGGGGCCTCCTTATCAAGGTATTCATTTTGTTTAAGAGGAAGCAGCCATTTAAGACATCAACTGATAAAAGACTAAATTGGAGCCAGAAATCTGATTTAAATCCTGATTCCAAAATCTATTACTGTTTACATCATTTAAGATGTAAGAGTAGAAATAATTATACTCACTTTACAAATATCATTGCATCATTTGCATGAAATAACATTTCTAAAGTATCATAAAATGGTTGGCCTATTGCAATTGATCAATAAATATTATTGTCATTTAAGTAGACAAAGGAGGTAAGAGGGTCCAGAAAACTTTGTTTTGCCAGGAATCTGCTAAGCAATCAATCAGAAGGAATGTCCAGATGAGATCCCTTGAAAACATTCCTGTCTACCTGCCACCTCCTGGCAGCTGGTGTCCAGGTGAGTGAGCTTCTGATGCCCTGGACGCCGCACACAGTGTTGGGTGATACAGTGAAGCAGATGAGATGGACCCATGGCCTCTCTGGGAACAAGAAATTGAAGGAGTCCTTTCTTAAGACCACTCTCTCTGAGTAAGGGTCTGAGAGGACTGAAGTGGTGGATGAGGGAGTAAAGATAAGAATGGCAACGGACAAGTAGTGGGAGATTTATGTGTCCACAAACAGCTAAATTATCATCCTCACTCACTGAGGCATCCTTTTATGTCCATGGCTGACTTGTCCTGTGAACCAGCCTTTGGATAAGATAATAACAACACAGTGAATGTTTATTTAGCACCTGTTATGAGCTAGACAATCTAGGGGTTTTTACATACATTCTTTCTTTTAAAACTTCCCTCAAATCCCATAAGGTTGGAACTCTGATAATCTTCATTTTGTACATAAGGAAATAATCTCAGAGAAGCTCAATAACCTGCTTGGGGTCACTGGCAAAATTGGGAATTAAATTCAAGGTCACCTGTTTTGCATTTTCTGATTGGTAACGTACTAGAGCATGTGCAACCCAATAAATGGTAACAATGATGATCAAGATAAGGAGACAGTTATGGGTTCCAGAGCGATACCTTGAAGACATCCTCGTCTCCTTACTGCCTGTCTCTGAATTCTTCCCTTAGTCTTCCCTCCCTCCTGGGACCACCAAATTACTATCTTTTTAATTCTTCTTTTGATTCTAGCTCATCTAGTCAGGAGAAGTTGTGACAGTTACTGAGGAGAGGTTCTCATGATTCAGAGGCTCACTGAACCTCTATGCCTCACCCTCCTCTAGTGAGGAAATGTAGCTTTAACATACTCTCTAAGGAGCCAGCGGACTCGGTTTGAGTCCATTCATTTGTCACTGATTACCCAACCTTGACCAAGTCACTTGACTTCAGTGAGACTTAGTGGATAATCAACACCTGTTCTACAAACACATCATATTCTCAGAAGGTGGCTGTGATGTCACCTCTTTCTACCATCTCCTCCCATCACATACTCTTTCTTAAGATATTCTGCTTCCACTGTACTCCCTCAGTTATGGTCCAGAAGCCCAAAATAACAGCATCTTTTGGAAGAACATCTTCCCAAGGCTCTAAGTCCCTCTGGTATGCTCAGTGCTCTGTGTAAGTCCTTTCTTTCCTGATAGCACAGTGATTTAGTATGGTCCAGAAGTTCTCAAACTTGAGTATGCAGCAAGACCTACAGGAAAACTGTTAAAACTCAGATTTCTGGGCTCCACTGCCAGATTTTCTGATTCAGTAGGTCTGGAGTGGGACCAAGACTTTGCATCTGTAACAATTTACCCATTGATGCCAATGCTGCTGGTCCTAATACCATTTTGAGAACGACTGGTATAGTCTTTTGTTATTGAACAAGCACCTGCACAGCCAGGATGAATTGGTCAACCTACCTAAAGTTGCTGTTCAGCTCTTCTACTTTCTAGCTGAGCAAACTTGGACAGGTCAATTTCTCTGAGCCTCAGTCTCAGTCAACATTAAGTGGAGATGATAACAATGCATATCTCAAAACGTTATTGCAATGACTGGAGGAGCTCCTGTACATAGAGCCTTCAGTGTTCTACCTTGCCCTTAGCAAGTGCTCAATATTTGTGAGTTGTTAAAATTCCAGGGGTTTTAAATCCCCTGGGATCAACTATCCTGCATCCCCTCACTAGGCTGCACTGCACAGCGCCCAGAAAAAAAAACAACTATCATAACTATTGAATGCATCTCTATACCATGAGCTTTCCAGAGATGCAGGCCAGCTTCAGAGTAAACCAGTAATTACAGGATGACAATGAGTCATTCCCAATTTCTGGGCTAGTAGCTAGACAACATTAAGTTTTTTAGTTTTTTACTGTAAGGAAAGAGCTCATGACACAATACTGAAAACTCAAAATTTGGACCTGGGTAACCAAGTGGGGTAACCTCAAACACGTTCAATACAATTTCCAGGGCTCAGGTTCCTCATCTGTTCAATGGGAACAATAATGTTAACCTCAAACCAAATGAGCTGCCAGCCTGTTTTGTGAGCTATTGTCTTTCTAGTTGTGAGAAATCCAACAGCTACCTAAACATTTGTGTCCATTACTGAACCAGACAATTAAGGTGCCACCACTGATCACCTGAGTTCAGTCACTGCTCCCTGTCCCTTGACTGTGCTGCCATCTGGATTCTGTTATGTAATGAATCCTCATTTCTGAGGAAGACCAGTCTCCCTGTGTTTCCAGTGAATGCCATTGGCCTATGTACCTAGCTATAGACCATTCCAAAAAAGTGATGTTTTGCAAAGGCTGGATAGAGCCACAAAGCTCATAGGAGACAAAGTCCATAATCATGTGCGCATTTTTCTTCCCCTTCTCCTCCAAAACTCAATTACATTACTCACTAGTCATACTTTGAAAAACCTCCAAAAATCCCACAGGAAAGCACCACAAATTGTTTTTATCATTTTTGTTCCATTTCTCCTGTTTGCTTAGTAATCCTGGCAAATAGTTTTGTGCAAACAAAAACCTTTTAATTCTATTGGGTTCTTGCCTGTGACACTAGAGGCTCAATGTTAAGGTCCAGGGGTAGGTGGAAAAAGTGCTTTGGATTTAAACTATCTTACAAATGAGCTTATAACAATAATGAAAGAACACTTAGCAGTAATTTCTTTATGCATTTAAATAAATATTGAGTGCGTACTGGGTGGCAGGCACAGTTCTTAGCTGCTCAGACTATAACAGAGAATATAGCATAGGCTCTGTCCTCTTTTGTTAATACACGATCAAGGAATATGCTAGATGATACAAATAATTAACAGCAGAGTATTTGGCCAATAAGCACTGGCTCTGTCACCTTCAGTAGTTTAATTTATATTGGCCAATGTATGAGTACAGGAAAGACAAGACTTTAAGAAGTCATCTACCTCTTGCTTTTTAATTTTTTTTTTTACTGTGTCAGAAGAAATTGTGACTCTTCACAAATAAGAAAACAAGTAATGTAAAATATTTTACCTATTATTTTAATTGGCTGCATTAAACAGTTATTCATATGTTTATTTATTCCCTCATTCAATCAACAATTGTTTTCTGAGACTTTTTATCCACCAGATACTAGAAATACAGCAGTGAATGAGACGCTCCCTGCCCTCCAAGACCTGTTAGTCTATTAGGGCCAGATAATTACCATTCAGAATGGTGAACTGTAGGAAAGCAAAACTAACAGCTACAAAATACACAAGAATCGTAAAGCCTGTGTGTGCCTGACAATGTGGCTCACATATATTTGCACAATCCCAGGTACCTTACACATGTTTGTGTAATCATCTCAACAATCCTACAAAGGTGGGAAGTATTATGAACGCCACTTTACAGCTGGGAAATTGAACCACGGACACATCAGGTCACACAGCATTTAAGTGCTACATTTGAGGAGGAAAACTTTGTAGTTTTTAATGACCATATGTTGCTTCCTCAAGTAAAACTTCTAAGCATTAACTTACAGGTTGGATGACAACTTAACTTTGCCATCAGCTTAGACTATCTTGACTTACAAATGCCCCAAAACATGAACTTCTTTTTATATATATATATATATATACACACACACACACACACACACACACACACATATATATGTATTTTATTATACTTTAAGTTATAGGGTACATGTGCACAACGTACAGGTTTGCTACATATGTATACATGTGCCATGTTGGTGTGCTGCACCCATTAACTCGTCATTTACATTAGGTATATCTCCTAGTGCTATTCCTCCCCCTCCCCCCACCCCACAAGAGTCCCCAGTGTGTGATGTTCCCTTTCCTGTGTCCAAGTGTTCTCATTGTTCAATTTCCACCTATGAATGAGAACATGTGGTACAAAACATGAAACTTCTTATCCAGTGGGATTCATTTCAAATATTAAAGAGTCCAGCAAGATATTTTTCCCCAGGATTGAGTGCCCAAAAGGTTTAATGACCCCACCGGGTGGTGGCCAGAGAAGCACATCATATAAAACAAAGACAATGGAAGAACAGAAGATTTGCTTCCTGCCCCAGTGCTGTCTCTCTCTGCCATGTGACCTCCAGTAAATTGTTGGAGCTTGGGTTCCCCTTTTTAATTCAAAGGGGATTTCAATACCAACTTCAGGCCATCATTTAAGGGGGTTAGATATGACTATGTTTGTTTGTTTGTTTATTTATTTATTTATTTAGAGATGGACTCTCGCTCTGTCATCCAGGCTGGAGTGCAGTGGTGCAATCTCGGCTCACTGCAACCTCCGCTTCCTGCGTTCAAGCGATTCTCCTGCCTCAGACTCCTGAGTAGCTGGGACTATGGGCGCGTGCCACCACGCCCGGATAATTTTTTGTATTTTTAGTAGAGACAGGGCTTCCCCATGTTAGCCAGAATGGTCTCAATCCCCTGACCTCGTGATCTGCCCACCTTGGCCTTCCAAAGTGCTGGGATTACAGGCGTGAGCCACCGCACCTGACCATGAGTGTGGTTTCTAAGCTGCTATATGACCATCTAGCAAAAGTCTCTTGCTCCTCTAGACCTCACCAGCACCATCCTCTGAATCGTGCTTTGTCCCTCTAAAAGAGTATTATATCTCATGTAACCTGACTCCATATGAAAGCTATGTTTTTTATTACCGTTATCAATACAGTCATCATCATCATCATCATCATCATCATCATTGTCATCTCCATGAGGAGCTTTGGCCCACAAATACATCAAAATGTATTTACTGAGTGTAAGTTAGTCTGGGGCGTCAGAATCCTTTTTATTTTTATTATTTTTTTAAACTTTTATTTTAGATTCAAGGAAACATGTGCACGTTTGTTATATAGGCAATCTCTTGTCACAGGAGTTTGTTGTGCAGATTATTTCATCAGCTAGGTACCAAGCATAGTACTCAATAGTTATTTCTTCTAATCTTCTTCCTCCTCCCACCTTTCACCTTCAAGTACGCCCCAGTGTCTGCCGTTCCCATTTGTGTCCATGTGTTCTCATCATTTAGCTCCCACTTATAAGTGAGAACATGCTGTATTTGATTTTCTGTTCCTGTGTTAGTTTGCTACGGACGATGGCTGCCACCTCCTTCCGTGTTCCTGCAAAGGACATGATCTCATTCTTTTTATGGCCACATAGTATTCCATGGTGTATATATGCCATATTTTCTTTATCCAGTCTACCATTGGTGGGCACCTAGGTTGATTCTATGTCTTTGCTATTGTGAATAGTGTTGCAATGAACATATGTGTGGGTGTGTCTTCATGGCAGAATGATTTCTATTCCTTTGGGTATATACCCAGTAATGGGATCACTGAGCCAAATGATAGTTCTGTGTTTTGGTCTTTGAGGAATCACCACACTGCTTTCCACAATGATTGAGCTAATTCACACTTCCACTAACAGTGTATAATTTTTCTCTTTTCTCTGCAACCTTGCCATCATTTGTCATTTAAAAAACGTTTAATAATAGCCATTCTGACTGGTGTAAGGTGGTATCTCATTGTGCTTTGATTTGCATTTCTCTAATGATCAGTAATATTAAGCTTTTTTTCATATGCTTGTTGACCTCATATATGTTTTCTTTTAAAGTGTCTGTTCATGTCCTTTGCCCATTTTTAATGGGGTTGTTTGGTTTTTTTCTTGTAAATTTGTTTAAGTTCTTTATAGATACTGGATACTAGACCTTTGTTGGATACATAGCTTGCAAACATTTTCTCTTGTTCTGTAGGTTGCTTACTCTGTTGATAGTTTATTTTACTGTGCAGAAGCTCTTAAGTTTAATTAGATCTCCTTTGTCAATTTTTGTTTTTGTGGGGTGTTAGAATCCTGAGCCTAAGGCTACTTCATCAGTCACAGCCAAAAACCTTAGAGAAAAAGGGAACTCTGTAGAGGTTTAGCCCAAAGGGGAAATCAGGATCACATCTGCAACTGCTTCTTGCTGACCTGGCATGAATGAACCATGTACTCTGGATAAGCACTTTACAAAAACCACAGAATTTTGCCAGCTTAGAGTTTCCACATTGCCCCATTGGCTCTTCCTGAATTACCATACCCAATGCTATTCAATGATTCTGTGTGGGCCATTATGTCACTGCTATCAGCTAACGTAATAATAAAGTATTTGTTAGCATCATTCCAGTTTTACAGCCTTCTACCTACAGTGCTGTATTTTCGGGTTCTCTTACCTCCCTAGTCTTTTTCACATTGTCCCTGCAGGAATTTTTCTTTCTGCTATGCAGTCCAGGTCACTCCAGGCTTTCCTTGCTGTCTTCCATGCATGTCACAGGCTGGCACTTTCCACAGCCTTAGCTCCAATTAATTATTTGTTTTGTTTGATTTCCAGCCAACAGCTAGCAACTCTTTGGGTTTTGCTCCTGGTTGCTTAAACAAATAAACCAAATGTTAATGTGTTGCTCATTGATTAAGTGCAGAGATCGTGTAACTGAAAATACTAATGATTTTCTAAGTGTCCACACTAGCACAGTAATGGTGTTGGGTTTAGTTCATGCTTGGTATAGTGGAGGGAAGGGGTGCTCTTTCTTTAACATTTTTAATTTTATTTGATTCTTCCAATAGCCTGGAAAAGTAGACAGGACAGGAATTATTGTCTGCATTTCACAGATGAGGAAACCCAGAGACATTAAACAATTTGTTGAACGCCACACAGCTCAGAAAAAGGTAACTGCAGCTAGGACTCAGTAAACCCAACTCCCTGTTCCGTGAAACTGCTGTAGGTGGCTCCATTCCCCATCATGTACTCCTGTGGAATAATAATAATCCTTTATGTGATGTATTAATATTTTCATAAACATTTTCTGTATTTTTCAGGATGTCTTCCATGGAATAGCAGTTGTGTGAAATGCACTATAAGAAAAGAGTCCCTGTGGTGAATGTGTATAATATGCTGTATACTGCACCCACTTCTTGGAGAGTCAGTACATTGGTTACTATATGAAAGCCTCTGAGAAGTCCTGTGGCAGAACAAGACTTGGAAATTTATTTTGACCCAGCATTGTCCAAATATATTTGAGCATGGATAGACAAGAGTGAAATCAGAGACACCATATTCCAACAATACAGGCAAGAGACAAGAAGTGTTTGGGCAAAGGAGGATGGCAGCAGAGGTGGTAAGAAGCAACTGGATTCTGAACATATTTAAAATGCAAAGCCAACCAGATTTGCTGGTGGATAGGATATAGGATGTAAGGAAATGAGAGAAGTCAAGGATGATGCTGAGATTTTTAGACCTGATCAACACATGAACAAAATTTTCACTTCCTTCAGGAAGCTCTCCCTAGACTAATAGCCCCACCCCTACCATCATAGTCTCTTACCACGTCAAATCTCTTGCCTTCAGAGATTGCACAGTTTTAGTTATATCTTTGTTGATGACATTTTTGACAATGGCTGAGTTTATCATTTTTGCTTGCTATTGTATTTCCAGTGCCTAGCACATTGTAGGCATGCAATAAATATTTGTTGAATGAATGAATGGACAGAGACTAACATCTGGTAGTTGTTTAAATTATACCTACCATACTATTAATCAATCTAATATCCAAGTGATATTAATATTAATATGACTAATCAATTTAATATGCAATGTGGGCCTGGAGAAAGGTGGAAGAGGAATGACTGCTAACAGAAAACAAACAAAAAAAAGATGGTCAGAAACCCCAGATCTAACTTGAGTTATGCCCATACATTTCTGAGTTGGCCTTGGGCAAGTCCCATCACCTTTTGAGACCCATTCTTCTAATGCTATTCAAAAATAGATAAGACAATATGATTTTCATCAGCCCTGCACCTCGCTGTCCACTGGTGTAAGTGGAAGCAATAGCTTGTATCTTCAGTAATCAGTAATGTCGTGCAGTACTTTTCAATGCAGAATCTGTCTGATTTAACGTTCCATTCTCTAGCACAATTTAAGTCCTTTAGGTACCTGGAAATGGGGAATGCAATTATTGCTGAAGTCACCCAGAAGACTTCCTGGAGATTTTCTTTCTTCCTCCTTCCAAGATCTTTAAGTAGCAGATGAATATAGTGGTGTGTAGTAGAGAGAAAAAAAAAACTTACGGTTTGTACTACTCTAGTTCAATTGACAAGATCGCAATAGGAACTTGCCCCTTTCCTACCCCCTAAAGGACCACTGGGCACAAGTCACTCGCCACTCTAGACCTCACCATTCATTTGAACCTTGGTTTGTCCCTCTGAAAGAGTGCTTTTTTCTTCCAGTTAGGAATGCACACAAATATATTTCCCATCTGGACCTTTTTTGAACTATTCTCCGTAAAAACCAATCTTGGGTTCTTGAATATGGCCAGCTTGCACAGATAGTAACCTCACCACAATGCATACACAGGTCCACAAGGTTTCAGTAGCTCTCTCAGTAAGGGCTCTTTTGGGTAAGGCTACCCAGAAAGTGATTTTTAGTTTCAGTTCATTTATTTTTGTTTTCCACCTGGCTGCCCAGGGCAAACATCTACCCCAAGAGCTTCTTCCTCTGGGGACCATCCTCTCTATCATTGGTTGCCTTGGTACAAACGTTGTACATGTCTCCTAATGCTGAGGCCCTGCTAGACTCTTTCTTTCCCCAGAAGAGGTCACTACCTGATTAGAAAAACAGTAGCTTTCATCCAGCCCCCAGCCCCTCACTGCCACTCCACGCACAATTCTCCATGGCTAATAGTTAAACCAAAAAGTCACCCCATCTTTCCTAACGTTGTTACCGTTCATTTTATTATCATTGTTCTGTGAAAAATATTCAGGACATCATCTGCTTGTTACTTCCAGTAATTTAATTTTTTTAAATTAAAAAAATGTTAAAATATTCCACCATGACAATTTTTTAATTTTCCCCTCACAATGACCTTCTGTTGCTACTTAGCCTAGTTTATAGGTGAGAAGACTGAAGGACAAAGAGATGAACCGGCTGACACAACGACTATCGACAGCAAAGTTACAAGAGAATTTGTGTCTCCTGATAACATGTTCAGGTGTTGAAAAGAGAAGTTGCCAGAATTCCATTGGTTGAACCATTCTTCTAAAGAAGGAGGGGAAAACTGGAACATGGAAACAATTCAAGGTGAGAAATGCCATCCTGTGAAAATAGACAGGAGGTGACTGGAAAGCCAGTGGCTTAGCTAGAGGGCAGCTCAACATTCTTTCTGGCTCCAGGATTCCAGGATTCCTTAAAAACCAGGATTCCCTGGAAACTATGATACAAAGATGATGACAGCAGAAGACCTCACGAAGCCTTACAGCCAGTCATGGGGATGAGATCAAAGGGTGGGCCAATGCACCATGGATCCTCTGTCATTGAATGAAGCACCTGGGACATGTAGTATATCACTCTGAGTTCTTGGTTTCAATAACATATAGAGAAAAATTGGGGAAGAGGGGTTAGTGATTTATTGGAAGTTTATCAGAGGTTCACAGCAACGGGAGACTTAGAAAACAAGAATCGTAGCAGTCTGGATGATTAAAGACGAGGAAGCTCAACAATGATCTCGTAGGAAGAATGTAGCCAAATACCACCACTGCAGCTGCCTGAGCTGTGAATAAATTATACATGAGTATTTAGCTTTAGGACGTACGCTCAGGTTTCAAAATCCCAGAAGCAAGAGTCACACAGTCAGGATTCAAAATCTCAGAGATAAGGTGGCAGAGGGACATAATGGGCCAAACTCTGGACATTTGCTATACTCTATCAACCTAGGGATGAAAAGAGGGAGGATTTAAAGTTTCTGACATCTGTGATAAGTAGAGGCCACTATTCTCCAACCATACTACAAAAAGAAAGAGGCTCTGTACCAACAAGGAAGGAGTCTGCATGCTGGACAGCTCTCAAAATTACAATCTAGGAGAGCTCACTACACAGGAGGCTGGTATGCATCCCTGTAAGTTCAGTGGTTCTTCCAGAGCCCTAGAAGATGCAGAACACTATAGCATTCATGGTGGATACAAATAATAGCTATAATTTGGCAATCACCTACTGTGAAGTGAGCAAAATAGGTACTATATTCATATATTATCACATTTTATTTTCACAACAGCCGTGCAATAGGTTTTATTTATTCTGCTTTATAGAAGAGGGACTTGAGGTTCAGAGAGGCAAGCTATTTCTAGAGTCAAACAATTTGCAGGGAGAATTAGAACTCAAATCTAGTTTTTCTGTGCAAGGCTGCAACTCTTTCCACTACCTGACACTGTGCTCTCCAGACTAGACTAGGCAATCCTGTATTTCTATAGCAACGACAGAAGAAGGATTGAAGACTCCACAGGAGCCAAGTTGGAAATGTCATTTTTGATAAGGGTTTGAACCAAGTTGGTATCTGAAGTCATCCAAAAAATAAATAAATAAGAGGGAAGCCATAAACTACTGGAATAGCCCCAACAGCGAATCACTTTCCATTGTTACGTGTTATTAGGTGACTTAAACAATAAATAGGCGAGTATTTGTTGAGTAAGACTGTATTAGATTCTATGGAGGGTAAGAGAACAGATAAACCAGTATCTTTCTCTCTTTTCATTTAAGTATCTTGAAATCTTGTTGTTTTCCTATATGCTTAGATAACTAGTAGTTTGAATTATATCAATTCAGATATTAAACAAGGGTCTTGTGGACCTTTGTTGTCAGGGGAGTTTCACAAAAGCAGTAATACCTGAACTTCCCACTGAGTATTAGGTTTGAACAAGTGAAATCGAGATGGGCAGGCACACCTGGAAGAAGACCACCAAAGCAAAGGCACAGACACAAGAGGAGACTGGTCCACCTGGAGTTGAGAGTTCATAATACCATGCAGTGAGAGAAAGAATTAAAAAACAGGTCGAGCCAGATACAGTGGCACACACCTATAGTTCCAACTAACCAGGAGGCTGAGGCCAGAAGATCCCTTAAGCCTAGGGGTTAAAATCTATCCTGGGTAACATTGTAAGACCTTATTTCTTAAAGGAAAGAAAAAAAAGGAAAAAAAATAGGTTAAAGGTATCAAAGCAGGTTTAAATAAGTAAATGCAGAGGTTTCTGAATCATAGGCAATGGGCCTTGACATTTATATGACAAGTGATGGGAATCTGAAGAAGATATTTGAGCTCATTAATACGTCTAGCACCTACTTGAATGTTCGAGCTCTACCAGGCATGTTTGCTAAGTGAGCAAATGAATGAATGAATGCTATGTATAAGATGTGCTGGCATGGAAAGAGTTAAGAGTGTATTGCAATGGCAGTCTGGATGATATAAGATGGCATTGGTAACTAGAAAAGTTATGAAAAGTTTGGAAGCAATGAAAAGGGCACTATAAAAGAGAAATAAAGATCATATGCCACCATTGTTTCCTGAGTAGTAATTTACATGAAAACAGTAGAAAAAAATTCTTCTAATAACCTCTAAATTCAAGAACTCATAACTCTACCAGTGGAGCTCAAGATACTTACACATCTCTCTGGCAGTCAAAGATCTAGTCAGGGGAAGAAAATGAGAAGCATATTTTTAAAGCAGAAAGTAAAAATATTAAAACGTGTGTTAAACTTTGGAAGCAATATTTAACTTTTTCTCTAACTAGATAATTGAAGCTCAGTTTACTATTGGTCACTGGAGAAATGCAGGTCTTATTATTCCTGGTTTGCAGAGGGGAATACTGAGGGTCAAAGAAGTCCAACTTTCCACAGTGACTTGATTCCAGGTGAATTTATTCTAAGACCTGTGTTTTGTTTTGTATTATTGCATGTCACAGAAGACTCGAGGAAGAAAAGGGAAAAAAGATGAGAAAGATTCAATTCTAGGAAGTCTCCTTAGTAGATGTCTCAGGAAATACAGGATGGGACTTTATTATAGTGAGGACATAGTTGAGCATATATAAAACTTTTCTCTCTGCACAGGTATAGCACTCTGCTGCTTACCTAGGAGAATTTGCAGTGAATGATAATCCATTTTCTCTCCCAAGAGTTGGTAAATGGATTTTGTTTGTTTGTTGCTTTTGAAATGCACAGACAGCATATATGTAGTTGGTACTTCTTTACAAGGCTCTGTTGGGTCAATAAAGACCCTACTCTTCCATTTCTCCTCCCTGCATCTTACAGCCATCACATTCCAGCAGACGCTAGGGAGCTCTCACCCAGGCCAATAAGCCCCAGAATTACCTAAAGCTACAATCATTCCCATCAAACAAGATCTTGCAGTTTGGAACAAGTCCCATAGCTTCAGCAATTTGGTTTTTTGGCCAAAGCCAAAAATGCTGATTTCCCCTCCCTGGAAGGTTTAGAAACCTGGGATGCACCATGGATGGGGTGCTCCTTGTGCTCTCTGCATCCTTCTTCATGACACAGGATCTGCTGAATAGATGATTGAGGCTTCATAAAAGCTTTATGAGACACACTGGAGCAGAAAGGCTTTGAGCCACCATCACTTTTGTAAAGTCCAGCTGCTGCCATCAGCTCTGCAATAAAAGCCGAACAGAAAGGTTGGCCACATCCCACAAGTAATGCTTCTTTATTATGATTCATTCAGGACTACCGAGTTCCACTGAGAAACTGGGGATAGTCCAGAGGCAGACTCAACCAAAAGTAGCTACTTCTTGGAAATCATCACCCGAGAAATGTGCTTGAGTTTTAAGCCCCAACTGCTGGTTGCATCCCACTGGGCACTCCTGAGGTGAATATCTTTTCACCTGTAGCACTGACTGCCTTTTCTCCAGTACCCTGCTAACCCACCATCCAGCCTTCTTCCCCTACAAAAAAAAAAAAAAAAAAAAAAAAAAAATTCCAACTAAAAGGCTTCATTTTAAGACAAAAACCCAGAGTTAATATGATGCACAAAAACTATTATAGCTGAACGCAATGGCTCACACCTATAATCCCAGCACTTTGGGAGTCCGAGGCAGGTGGATCACCTGAGGTCTGGAGTTCCAGACAAGCCTGGCCAACATGGTGAAACCTCATCTCTACCAAAAATACAAAAATTAGCTGGGTGTGGTGGTGGGTGCCTGTAATTCTAGGTACTTGGGGACCTGAGCTAGTGAACCTGGGATGAGGAGGTTGCAGGGAGCCGAGTTCATGCCATTGCACTCCAGCCTGGGCAATAAGAGCAAAACTCCATCTAAAATTTAAAACACACACACACACACACACACACACACACACACACACACACACACAAAACAGAAAAACTATTATAGACTAGAGTGGCCAGAGAGAATGGAGCAACACAGTGGTGCTCATTGAAGGATCATGGTCATGCCAGGATTTTGCTCTCATTCCTATAAGCAGCAGAAGTTTCCAGAGATGTCATTCTTCTCTTTAGCCAAGTTCACCATAGGGAAGGGGGAGCTTGAAATTATTGCCATAGATTATTGGGAAAGAAACTTGAACTTGTTAAAGCTTTTTTGTAGAATAATTAGGGAGTATTCATTAAAACCTTAAAAAGTGCAGGCCCTTTAAACCAGGAACACCACCACTAGCTATTTATTCTATATTAATGGGCACAGAGCTAGGGATTGAGGTTACAGGGTTAAGGTGCTCCCAGCTTCATGGTAAAAATACCAAGAGACTGCGGATTATGGACATGGCAGCCCTGTGAATGACGACCCATAGATACAGAAAGCAGAATGCTCCAGACTCTGTCCATGAGAGGAAGGCCATGCCTAGAAAAGCCCATGGGCACCCACAGCTTTGTCACAGTGCTAACTGCATGATTCTCAGGGTGCTTTCAGGAACCCCCAAGTGCTTCATGCCACTGTTTCAGAAATGGGAAGTGGTTGGCCTTGCTGTTGGAACTAGTTAAGACCTTTAAGACAAGAATCTCTAAGGGGATTCCCTGAGACCAAAACCAGACATTTCATGTAATCATGATCAGCTATTTCTCACTCTCTATCAGACCGGTAAAAATGAACAAAGCAGATGAAGAGAGACAAATGAGCCTGAACTTAATATAATGGAGTTGCATTGAGGTAGAGGCTGCCCTAAGACCCAACACAACGGAGTTCTCCCCCTCACATTGTGTTTCGCCTTTTCTGAAGATGTATACAAACACATACACACAGGCACTACTCACATACACTCAGACACGTACATCCATGCATATGCACAGATTCTCCTGAAACAAATATTATTTTAAAATATTAGAGGGAAATGACCTGTGAATTGCTACAGCAGCACTTTTCCTTCCAAGCCAAAATTGTATTTGAGTCAGTGTCTGTGGCTCAGATGCTGTGTCACTGAGCGAGAATTTCATACGGTTGTGTGGGAAACTAGTCCATAAACATACTTGTTAAGAGCATTTAGCTTTCTGGCTCCAGCCATTCTGATGTCTGTCTTAGAACTGTGTCAGGAGCCGGCCGGGCGCGGTGGCTCAAGGCTGTAATCCCAGCACTTTGGGAGGCCGAGGCGGGTGGATCACGAGGTCAGGAGATCGAGACTATCCTGGCTAACATGGTGAAACCCCGTCTCTACTAAAAATACAAAAAACTAGCCGGGCGTGGTGGCGGGCACCTGTAGTCTCAGCTACTTGGGAGGCTGAGGCGGGAGAATGGCGTGAACCCGGGAGGCGGAGCTTGCAGTGAGCCGAGATCACGCCAGTGCACTCCAGCCTGGGAGACACAGCGAGACTCCGTCTCAAAAAAAATAAAAAAAATAAAAAAAAGAACTGTGTCAGGAGCCAATGACAGAAAAAGAAGCAGCATCAGCTTAATTGGGCAATGACTAGGACTTCCTTCACCAAAGAAAGTAAGGAGGGAAACTGTAGCTGACCTCCCTGGGGCTGTTTAGGGTCCTGGGTCCAGGGACTACTTTATACAGGATAAATATATCTGAACTTTCTAACCTCCCAGCCTGATTCAATTAGTAAACACCTTCAAAGGGATCGAGCTGACTTCTGAGACAGAGTCTACCACACACTACAAAGGTGGGCAAATAAATACTTAAAGGGCACATCCGTGTAGGTGGAGGAAGGAGGGAAATAGATTAGGAACAGTAGGAACAGATATGAGTTAACTTTGGGAGTTCTGTTGTGTAACTGCCCTTGACCTTGCCCCTCCCAGTGGCTAAACTTGCCGTTCTCCAGGGCTTCTGTGGGACCTCTTCACTAGACACAGCCACCTAGCCTCAGAAAGAACTATCCCAAAATATGGATTCACTTAACCTTATTATAGTCGTGGTCAGAGTTCTGCTCACAGAATATTTCAATTGTCTTGAATGTCAGGGCTGAACAAGATCTATTTAAAAGTCTAGAACTAAACCCTGCTATTTAGCAAACTTGTATTAACATGCAAATCACTACTAAAATGTGTTTTGTTTTATCTAGCAATGATATAACCTAAAGGACTGACTCTTCAATGGTGGTGTTTCAGGAAACGCCAGCATTGTCAACTGCACCTCTGCAGAAGACCAGCCCTGTCTGTAGCATTTCCAGACACTTTATGCTTTTTCAGTGGCTTTTAGCCAATTATCACATAGTTCCCCACCACATTGCGGTGGAACAGCAACTGACAAGACTTCCCAGGTCACACAAAGGCTTTGAAAGAATCAAAGTACATACCACACAAATGAACTATAATCAGTTCCACCTCCACTGTTAACACCCTGAAGAACTTGGGATAGAGAGATTTTCATAACTGGATTTAAATCTAGGAGTCATACTTGGAATTGGAGTTCAATTCTCTGAAGTGGTTCAGATGGGAGACCAATATGAGCTTCTTAATTACTTTATTTCACATATCAGAAGGTAGATGAGGCAGGGGAGTGAAGAATACCATTCTGGGAGCACCTGCTGAATTCCAGGTATGATATTCTAGGAATGATACGCTGCTGCCTGTTCACTGCCCATTTAATCCTCATGGCAAACCTGCAAACGATGTGTTATTATTCCTATTTTGCACAGAAAGCTGAAGCTTAAGTACATCAGATGGGCTACACGCAATCCAGTCGGTTTTGTTTTGCTGTTTGGTTCGTTGGTTGCTTTTGTTTGTTTGTTTGTTTTTATTTTGTTTTTGCTCGTTTTGCTTTATCATTTGCACACTGATCATTCAGCAAAAATTGTAAAATACTCAAAGACGATAACTTTGTCTAAATTCTTTCCTCTCTATTCCCAATGCTAGCACTTAGCATTCATCTAAGTGCTAGACTCATATTCATTCATTTATTCATTCAAAACATGTTTATAAGACAATAGGGACACAGCGGTGAACAAAACCAAAAAGGTGCCTGTTGTTATAAAGCTTACATTTTAACAGAGAAAGACAATCAATTAAATAAATAAGCAAGTTAGAAGAAAGAAAGGATGGAAGGAAGAAAAGAAGGAAGGGAGAGAGGGAGGGAGGGAGCAAGAGAGAAAGAAATAAAAGAAGGAAAAAGCGAAATTATCAGAAAGTGAGGCATATCATGCAGAAAACTGAGACTGAAAGAGGTAATGGAGAGAGGCAGAATGATACTTCAAATTGGGTATTCAGAACAGGATTCTCAAAAAAAAAAGAGCCCTTCAAACTGAACCTGAATGACAAGAAAGAGGAAGCCACAGAAAATCAAGGGGAAGATATTGTAGCCAAAGAAACTACAAAACCCTGAGATGGGAAAGAACTTTAAGAGCTTAAAAAACTGAGAAAAATGAATGTGGTTAGCGAAGGTCAGTGATTCAGAGAGAGAGTTACACAAGATGATGTCAAAGAGATGGTTAGGAGCCAGGTGACATAGGACTTTGTAAGCCACAGTAAGGATCATTCATCAAATATGTGTTGAATGAATAAATGCACAGGCCTTGGAACACTATAAGAATGTGAGTACCAGTAGCCTTTTAAGGAATTTATACTTGAGTCAGAAAGACAAAAGAAATCCATGTCCACTCATTCAAGAACTATTTCCTGAAGCCCTATGGCATGCTGGGCATTGTGGTTGATACAGGGGCACCAGAGTGAATAAGCCATACTCCTGGCCTTCTACCAGTTCACATGTTTAAGGAAAGAGACAAGATCATGATCAGAGTAACAGGTTTTTTAATTTGAGGAAACACTATGTGAGTACATGGAAAACATCTAACTCAGCCTGGAAAAGAAGTCAAAGAAAAGCGAAGACAGCGTATAAGTTACAGCCAAGATTTAAAAAAAAAAAAAAAAAAACCTCAGAAATGCATTGGTCTCTGTAGGCTAGAAAGGTCAGAGAAAATTGTCACAGAGAAAATTAGACTTAAACTGTATCTTCAGGAGAACTTGTTGGTAAGAGGGAGGAATTCGAGATTGAATAACAAATGCACACAGGTTTAAATCAAAGGTCAGCACCTTGGTGAAGCATACAAAACTCCCCCAGCCTCTGCTTCTTCTAAGCAACACCTTCCCTTCACACACACATAAGCTCCTATGCTCATCCTCCCTCTCTGCTGAAACACAGCTGAAATGACCTACTATTCATCCCCCAGATTACTTGATATCTTGGTCACTGGGAAATGAAGGTCTGATTCTCATTCCAGCTACAAAGACTATGTACATCTTGCTGATGGTTGAACATCCCTCGGGATACAGAATTCCTAATTTTACCAGTTCTTCTTCCTTGGCAAAGAGATTCCTCCTTAAATGCAACAGAAGTCTGCTTTCTTGGTGTAGCTATTCTTTGATCCTAATTATTTTATGTTTTCTTAATCCTAATTTTAATCTCAGCAGTATGTTGGCCAACTATTTCTAGTTAAGAATCATTATCACAACCTCAGAAGCATGTACAATAAGCATTAATTTCTCACTTACGAAGGTATGGGCTAGCTGGGAAGGCTCTGGAGCATGCTGAAGGGTGGTGGGAGGTAGCTTTGCTCCACATTTCTCACCTTATCTGGGACCAGTGGGCCAAGTGGGCTAGGTTATCACAGTGATAGCA
This sequence comes from Mandrillus leucophaeus, assembly GCF_000951045.1. Classification (NCBI taxonomy): domain Eukaryota; kingdom Metazoa; phylum Chordata; class Mammalia; order Primates; family Cercopithecidae; genus Mandrillus; species Mandrillus leucophaeus. The sequence continues at coordinate 631,848 of NW_012101481.1, forward strand.
GAAGTATAGGAGGATGAGTGGAAACATGAGATGTTCCTTATAGGGTCAGAACTGGCACTCTGTAACATATACCTACATTTCATTGGCCAAAGCAAGCCACACATCTAATCCCAAAGTAAAGGAGAAGGAAAGTACATGCTGCCTGTTACAAGGCTATGACAAAATGGATGCAATGGGGCAAGAATTGCAGTGAAATATTCAACCAACCACAGAAGTTACAAATTATTCAACTCACTTTTCCTACTAATTTTGGATCTCAGCAGGTGGAGTTCATGTTCCTAAAAACATCTTTACTTTTCAAGTAAGTTTTCTCAACTCCTTGGTTTTCAGAACCTTTCTCCCCACCCTGATCTGAACACATTTTAGTTTGTAAACATTTGTAGCCAATATTTGTGACTGCTTTTAGCAATCAGATGTGGTCATGGTATTGTCTTCCAGAGTGGCCTTGCCAGCGCAAGACAATGGGCCCATCTGTTAGGATTCGATGCCTAACAAAACATTCCAAAAGTTAGCTCACACTCCTAGAAGTCAGCTAGGCAATTATTCTGGTCTGGATTGGGCTTGGTGATTTCAGCTGGAATCATTCATGCATCTGCATCAGCTGCATATCAGCTAGAGATTGGCTGGTCTAGGGTGACCTGGGCTAGGACAGGTGGGATCTCTCTCAACACTGTTTGTCTTCCTCCAGAAGGCTAACCAGGACTTACTCACATGGCTGTATCAGGGTTCCACGGGTTCGAGAATGGAGACTGCATGTTTGACAAATGGGCTCAAGTGACACAACCTCACTTCTACCATATTCTAATGGCCAAAGCAAGTCATGGGGCCAAACCAGAATGAAAAACAGACTGAACCTCATATAGGAGAAGCTGGAAAGTACAGTGATCATTTCTGCAATTCCACAACAGGAGTATTCTGTACTGTATGTTCATGAATGCATTGAATGTAACCAAGCTTGCCTTGGGTTTTGGCCCATGCCACACTGTTAACTCACAGAGAAGTCAATAAACAACCTGGACTTTTTTTTTCTTTTTTGTTTTCTTTTTTTTTTTTTTTTTGAGATAGAGTCTCGCTCTGTCGCCAGGCTGGAATGCAGTGGCATGGTCTCAGCTCACTCCAATCTCTACCTCCCGGGTTCAAACGATTTCCCTGCCTCAGCCTCCAGAATACCTGGGACTACATGTGTGCACCACCACGCCCAGCTAATTTTTTGTATTTTAGTAGAGACGGGATTTCACCGTGTTGGCCAGGATGATCTCGATCTCCTGACCTCATGATCCGCCTGCATCAGCCTCCCAAAATCCTGGGATTATAGGCGTGAGCCACCACGCCCAGCCACAACCTTAAGACTTTTAATCATGAACTGTTGTCAACTAAATTCATATTACACTTGTATTTATGCAGCTGATTAGAACCAAATTGCAACCCTTCATGTTCAATTTCATCTCCATTGCTTCAGCCAGCTTTGATCCCTTCACATCTCTTCTCGTAGCAATCTTTTGATTTCTTTTTAAATCAATTGCCATATTCTGAATAACCTCTTCATGTATTTTCTTATCATAGCTGATGTAAGCAAAAAATTGATATCAGATTGGTTCTATCAACAGTTTAAGAACAGGGATATACACATTTTCTAGTCTTCCTGCATATCCTATGGCAGCCACCAGCACATAGCTGGTCCCAGGTTACCTCATGAAGTTATATAAGAATGAATCAATACGCAAAACAACACAATTCCAATGGGGTAAATCAGTGGCTCTTGAACATTTTTTTTTTCTTTTTTTCAGTAAAGTTCTTCTTTTTAAGATAAAATACTTTATGAAAATCCAACATGAAAGGCAGATAAACATAAGAAGACATTTCTGAAATTCTTTCTACTTAACTTTTTCCATCCTTATCTCACATAAGATATCAGAAGCCTCCTCAGATGCCATGGAATAAAATTTGAAAAACACTGGATGAAGTCAACGTTTTTCAAACTTTCACAAACATAACCCTCAGGAAGAAATGCATTTTACATAGTGACCCAGGACACACTAACATATAGATAATTGAAACTACTGCTCTCAAGACTACTTCACCCTAAGTACAACACAATCTCACGTTTTCTATTCTACTCACCTCATTTTTTGAATGTCAGCCATGAACTACTAAATTGATTTTATAAGGCACTAAATAAGCAATGCCTCATAGTTGGAAACTATTAGACTAGATAATCTCTTGAAGAAGCCTTTCAAGTTTTTAACTCTACTGGCCTATGGTTCTACAGCTTCTGTATTCTCAATTTCTATTGTTTATTCTCAGGGCAGAGAAGGAGGTGATGGGCACCTCCAAAAAGAGCAGAAGTTAAGTTCTAGATAAGCCACAATCACACTCCCCAAGTGCATGAAGACCGCATAATCTCATGGGCATGAATAAAATCAATGGATCACTCTTATGAGGAAAGCTCACTCCGGAGTCAGACTACCTAAGTTTAAATCCCAGTTACTTAGGCTTTTTACTTAACCTCCTTATCAATAATTACCTTCTCTGAAATTTATGCCTAATAATTCGTACCTACCTTGCAGGGTCATTAATAGAATTAAATAAGATAGGGTATAATGAATTAGTTCAGTGACAGAAAAACGTGAAGTGCTCCAGGTTCTCTAGTATTTATGGGAAGTAAATAGTTTTTTCCAAAGGAGTGAGCTTAATTATCAAGACCAAAGATGTATAAATTATGCCCCTCCCCCACCCCCAGCTTTAATAAGCAGGGTGATGTAGGTTCAAATTCTTTCTCTGCCACTGACCAGGTGTGTGATCTTAGATGACTCACACTTTCTGAGCTTCAAGGTCCTCAGTTGTGAAATGGAAATAACAAAACCTATCCGATAGAGTTGCTAGGAGTATATTAGGAATAATGATAAAACAATCAATATAAGACACCTGACCCAGGACTTGATATACAGTAAGTGCTCAAGAAAAAGAGTGGTGGTAGAGAGAGAGAAACACCCTAACAAAATCTGGCCAAAAAAAAAAAATCAAAGTGATTTGAAAAGCAACTGTTGATATTTTTAAATAATTAAAGAAATAACTACAGTCAGATCACATTGGTTATTTTAACTGTGATGCATTGCTCTAAAATGCAGAGCCCTACTAAGAAGTTCCAGCAACATAGAGTTGTGGAATTCATCACTCTATCGTGTGTGTGTGTGTGTGTGTGTGTGTGTGTGTGATCTGTTTGACTCAGAAAACACGATCATCTTCAGTGTATCACACAATGTGCTGAGGCTACAGGATAAATAAGGCAAGTTCCTGTCATCAGGAAACCTATACTTTATCAATATTTCATCTCCCTCTCTGTCTCTCTGAAGCTCTCTCCTCTTTATTTAGCACTTACTAGGTTATAGGCACTGTGCCAGGTATTTTACATCATTTCACCTAATTCTCATAGCAACCTGATCAGATAGGCTCTGTTATTCACATTTCATAGTAAAGAATCCTAAGGCCACATAACTGTTCAGGGGCAGAGCAAGGATGTGAACTCAGGTTTCTCTATTAACCCCTAGGTCCTCTGTAACTTCCTGTAGGAGCACAAAGGTGTGACACCTTTCCTCGTCCTTCCTCGTCATAAGGATGGCACCTCTATAACAAGACAGGATGACAAGAGAAAAGCATGACAATTTTTTTAAATGAAAGTTTGATGTGACATACGAACTTTCAGAAATGAAGATCCAATGACCTACAGAAAACTATCCATTTTTATGCTTAGATTCAGTGAAGAATGGACCGCCTTGTAGAAAAGTGATAGGGCAAGAGCGTATGATCTGATGGTAACAGAGGGCAACTCAGCATGATCTGTCTGTTCCTATTCTTCTTGGCCTCACTGTGTGGCATTTCTTCCTCCCAGGTATGGGGTAGGAGTCCTCCGAAATGGGAGTCTGATGACCTACTATCCAGTAAGGTAGGGCGGAGAATTTCTTTTTGGCCAGCTCCTCCACAGTAAGGTGGGAGAAAGTTTTTTCTAGTTTTTGTGGCTGGTTCTGGGCAAAAAAGAGGAGTGGGAGCAGAAGTTCAAAAGGATCTCACTTCTATGAACTCCCTATGTCCTTCAGCTCAAAGTACTCAGCAGACCATGGTGCCATACTTTGTGATATCATGTTCTAAACGCCAACACTCCCAATTCTACTCCTATGAATTGATAAACATAGAAAGTTCACCAGATATAACAAAATACTAGCTATGTAATGTCTCTCTGTGTGGATCATAACAGCATAGGGTAGGAACTGAGAACATGGATTTCAAACTTGGTTAGATCTAGGTTTGAATTCTTGTGGTACCACTTAGCTCTGTGGAGAGAGAGAGAAAGAGAAAGAGAGAGGGAGAATTGGATTGAAACATGATATAATATAAAGTTTACATAAATACATACACACACACCATACACACACAAACACACACACATACATGCACATACCACCACCCCCATAGGCTGACTGTGAAAGGTACCTTAAGAGAAGACTGAGAAGATCTAATTCAATCTCCTTACTTTGCAGTGGAGAAAATCAACCCTGGGTGGGGACGAGGGCACAGTGGATTTCCTGCCAGTGCTCCCATAGGGAGGGAGAAACTGTTACCATGTTACCCCAAGCTCCAGCCCCTCAGCTCTGTGCTTTTCCCAGCACTGCATCCCAGGAGTTCAAATTTTCTATAAATGTGTCCAAGTTTTCAAGTGGTTACTCCTGAGGTCAAAGGAAATGGCCATCCCGGATAACGCAGACTCTTGAAGAGGAAGAAAGTTCCTCTCATTCCAAGATTTTCCTCTATCTGCCTCATGGAGGTCAAGAGAAGGGCAAGGGAAAGCTCCCATGACTTGACTCCTAGGTCTTCACATCCAAGAATGTAGTGGAGGTTTAAATAAATCAGGCTGTAGGCAACAATTCAGGCAGGCTCCCCCACATGTTCTATGTTTTCTTTGTTTTGTTTTGTGTTTTTCTTTTTTGTTTTTATTTTTTTTTCCTAGTGGATACCATCAGCTGTCTTGTTGCTAAGAGACCAGAGTGGGTGGGAAAGGCCAACAGCCATATTTTTCAAACTTATCTGCAAAACCGGTTTTGTCCTTGCTCCCCCAAGGGGTTCTACTTCCTTAGGAACAGGATATTACAGCTAGTCAGATGGAGAGAGTGAGACTACATTTTTCGAGAAATGGACTGAGCTTTTCCTGGACGTTCGATGTCATCCAGCAGAGTACTGGGAGCTGCCAATTACAGGTCTGATGCAATGTTTGGGAAAGAGCCGCAGAGTACACATGACTCAACAAAATATTATGATTTGCATTCCTATCTCTTGGGAAGTTGCACTTATCAGCACCAACAAGTGCCATGCGGTCAGTGAGAGTACTGGGCTGAGTTTGTCATTGGAGAATTAAAAAGGAATTAAAAAAAAAAAAGAAGGGGTTGTGGGGAGGTGAGCGTTTGAATCATTCCGGGACTTTCCTTTTGGGTTGCATTCCAATCAGACAGACCTAAATCTGGCAGAGCCATACCATTGCTCAATGTCAGAAACATTCGCCTGGAATGCAGGGATGTGTGAACTTGGACACCCCCCGTAGCTTCCCTGTGTGGCCCAGAATGCTGAATCCACCATAAACACACCATCAGGAGAGCAGAGGCAGAGCCCAGAGCCGGGGTTAGTGGGGAAGTGGCACATTTCATATAAAGGAAGACACAAAAGGTGATGCTCTCGGCAGCATTCCCCCTCCAAGGCCTTTGTACAGGCTCAGAATGCACACTGATGACCCAAGCAGAGATGGAAAATGAGTCGATGCATTTTGGTTTTTTTTTTTTTTTGTCCTTAGAAAAAAGTAAGAATGTGAATTAACTTCCTCCTTCTCTGGGTTTCTACTTGGCGGTCTGAGACAGACCAAAAAAAAATCCCTATTTCCAAAGAACTCTAAAACTCTAAAAGTGGATATATATGGACATCAAATTCCCCATCCTGCCCCTGTCCAGGGACCTTTTCCACTCCAGCTAAGACAATCAGGGGTCAATCCTGGTCACATGAGTATAAATGAGAACATAAATCAGCATATCCAAAAGCCCATTTAGACCTTGCAGCTTGTTCCCGAGCTCAGTCTCCCAGCCAGCAGAGAACTGATCATTGGCAGAGCATTCTGGGTAACTATATGCAAATCACATCAACCCTCCACCCCAGTACAGAAGAAGGGAAGGCATCACAGCCAATCTGCCATTAACAGCAGAAAATAATGGCACAGGGTGTGATGTTTGCAAGGGTCAGCAATACACAGTCTAAAAAGCAAAAACAGCCAAGCTAAATCAAATGCATACTATAAACAGGCAGATAGTAAGAATGTGATGTCTTTGTTGTATTTAATTGTCACAACAACCAATGGGATACATACAAAAGCTTTTCACATTCACCACTCTGATGATAAACCAGTCAAAATAACATTGGCAGTCCCTACCACACAGAAGGTGTAAACTTACTGCTAAAACAGTGATGATTACTCATGCCAGCTGTCAGAGATGATGCAATCTTTCACATAGGATAGCAATTAGCCGAAATAATCCCAAACCACTGTTGCCCTTAATCCCCAATTGCCTATCTGGGTTTGTGGTTTTGTCTACCGAAAAAGACACATAGAGTAGCAAGTGAAAGGGCTGTCCAATGAAGATTCTAGAGTGAGGTTGAGTGTGTCTTTTTGGAAAAGTGACAGCTGCACAAAAGATCAGACAGTCAACTGAGGGAGTCCAAAGGTAACGTGTTCAAAATTGAGTTTACTGCCCTTTAAACTCTAGAATTAGGGAGGCGGTAGAGGTAGGTGGGGACAGAAGATACAATCACAGTAACTGTGAGCTCAGAGCCCATCCCAGTGTAGTTTTGGTTACGAACTGATTGGGTGACATTAATATTTTATTCATGGAGGCAATACAATGTAGTGTCATATATATCAGCAGCCTTAGTTCTCCTTCACAATCTGATAACTCTCATCATGTAACATCAGGCAAGTCACTTCTTCCTCATGGGACAAAACAGTTGAACCCAAGATTACACTTAAAGCCATGACTATAATTCCTACAAAGGCCTTTGTAAGTTATCTCTCAGAAGACAAAGTTTAATCAGAGTATATGGCAATAGATAAAACAATGAGTCACTTTGAAATCTAAATTTGTATTTTGAGAAGCTAGCAAAAGAATATGTCAAATTCTCCTTTGCGGCCAGGCGCAGTGGCTCTCACCTATAATCCCAGCACTTTAGGAGGCCGAGGTGGACAGATCATCTGAGGTCAGGAGTTCAAGACCAGCCTGGCCAACATGGCAAAACCGCATCTCTACTAAAAATACAAAAATTTGCTGGGCATGGTGGCAGGTGCCTGTAATCCCACCTACTTCGGAGGCTGGGGCAGGAGAATCACTTGAACCCAGGAGGCAGAGATTGCAGTGAGCTGAGATCGTGTCACTGAAAGATTCTGTCTAAAAAAAAAAAATTCTCCTTTGCATTGTGCAGGACATGCAGAAGAATGTTTTCCCCACAGTAGATGTCCCATAAATAGAGGTGTGCTTTGACATGTGTCCAATATAATAGTAATCACTGTCAGGTTAAGCTCTAATAGTGTCTACTGCGCCTTTAGGAAAATTGCCACTAGAAACTTGTCAGCATTATATTGCTAGCATCTAGTGCAGCGCAAAGTTGTTGAATAAATGTTTGTTGAGTAAATTGACAACTCAATGAACTCAGTTTTGACTTGAGTTAAAGGAGATATTTCTCTAATGAATATTTGGTCAAGTCAATCAGTCAGGGCCATGACTTTCAACCTCACAACCTTGCCCCTCTCCCTATATTTCCTACATTGGCTAACTCTGTTCCCCGTTGATGAAATACCCTCCCCCAACATTTGCCTAGCAAATCCCTATTCCTATTTTGAAACCTTTCTCAGATGTCTTCTCCTCTGAAAGCCTGTCCCTGCCACAGCCTTGGGGATAACTGATCACTTCCTCTTCTGTGCCCACACTGATACAAAGGACGCAGTGCCTGGCAGATAGTATTACCTCAGTACATTTTGATTAATGAGCAGATGAATAAATGAATGGTCTGTAAGAATGCTGACAATTGAGATAAATCAATCAATAGCAATTAGGTGCCTACTTAGTATAAGGCATTGTGTCTCTGCCTTTTGTTAGAATCTCATATCACACTAAACGTCTTGAGGCAGGAAGGTAAAGAATCTATGCAATGAAAATCCTTGTAGCTTTTGCTATGCCTCAGTAATCCACACAGTGCTTTGGATTGGCCCCAGTTACTAATATTCTCCAAAACTGAGGAACCAAAGGAAGCATTAATGCTAATATTATCCCTGAAATGTTACTCATTGGAAAGTGCTGTGTTCAGCACCATCTCTGAAGGCCTTCCACCCATTCTCAAAAGAAAAAAGAAAGCAGAAGCAACCACCTTCCTCCTCTGAAATAGCGTTTGTCATTTTCATAAATGTCTTTGACTCATGCAATTTGTCATTCAGGCACATATTTCCTCCTGGGCCTGTCCCCTTTCTCCTTGAATGGGGAAGGATCAGTCTGGCTAAAGGAGGCAATCCTTCAGGAGAGAGATCTGGTTTGAGGCCATGGCTTCCAAAGCAGAAACATAATAACTAGAGCTAAAATCTTTGGCCATATGGAAATATTAGAATGTCAAGAGGATTCCCGCCATTTCTAAATTTGGTAGGCATCTGGATTTGTTAATATCAAACCCAGGCCAAAAAGTCGTGGAAAAACAATTAAGATGTGGAGCCCATTCGACTGTTCTCTCTAGCCAACATTTTATTTTCATCACAAAAGTTTCATGAACATTCAAGTCACGGACCATTCATACTGTTGGTGAGGAAGTCTGTACATTTGAACACCCATGTTTCAAATCCCTAATAAAATGTCTAGAAAGATACACAGAGAACTCTTCACTGTAATTATCTTTGGAGAGACCAAAGAGATTAGAAGAGCCATAAAGAGGAATTTTTACTATTTTCTCTAAGTGTTCCTGTATAGTTTGATTTTTTTGTACCGTGAACACATTGGAAATTTAAAAATAGTAATAAATTTATCAAAATGAGAACATAGGATGAGTTTGGGCCAACACATTGGAAATTTAAAATAGTAATAAGTTTATCAAAATGAGAACACAGGATGAGTTTGGGCCAGCTCCCTTATACTTCTAACAGTAATTTTCCCACCTTTGTCGTGGAGCCTCTTGATACATGAATTTATTCCCTTGCTCTTCAACACTTATCAGGTCTCTCAGGAGGGAGTGAAGGGCTCACAGGGAAGAGATGAGACTGAAACTGGTCCAAGCACTGTCTGAGCCATTTCCTTGCACAATCTCATTTTCATCCTCCTAAAATCCCCACAAAAAAAGTACTACTGGCTATAGAAAGCTGAACATCCAAATTATACCACTGATTTTCAGATTTTCTTTCATCTATAAATGAGTACTATATATGTCCTTCTATTTTACAACCTGCTTTTTGCATTTACCGGTACATCATAACCATCTTTTTAAGTAAATGAATTTCATTCCTGTAGTCATTCTTGATGGCTGCCTAGCATTTGTTCATATGGATATGCTGAAATCTACTCAGCCAAGTCCCTATCACATTTTGAGGATAAGAAAATGAAGTTCAGAGAATTTAGTGAGGTGCTCAGGGCCATATAACAGGTGAGTAAGAGCAGGAATTAGAATCGTGGTCTGCCAGGGATCTGGCTCCCACTCTCACAAATGTACCCCACATTCCGTTCCAAGGACCCCATCCTCCAGCTTCTCCTGGGAGCCCTGGCCAATGACATCCTTGCTGGATCCATCCTGGCACCTTCCCCTATTCATTCTTCCATCAGAAGTGTCACTCTTTCCAGATGAGCAAAAAACAGAAAATGCAAAGCTCCTGCATTTTATTACTCCTGTGGCTCTACAGTATGATTGGCACCTTTCACTGCCAAATTATAGTAGAATTTAATCAGCAACTTTTTACTGACAAATTACAAGGCTTATTCTTGGACTTCCTCATAGTCATCCACCTGTCTGCTCAATAATAAGTTCACTTAAGTCCAAAAACATAAGACAAAGCACAACCGGAGAATAGAGGAGACATGGCCAGTATGAAAATATCTGGGGGTTTTAGTCAAAGTGGTTCCAGAATGAGTCAGCAGGGAGATGTGGATGACAGGAAAACAGATTTCCACTTTAACAACATTGAAATAACTCAAGTGCCAAGAATAGGGAAAGTCACCATCCCCTTGGATGTAGGACTGGGACAAGTTCCTTAGCCTCTCTGAGCCTCATTCTCATATAGAGAATGGGAATAATGATAAAAAGCAGCATGTAAATTGCTTCACAAAGTGCCTAGCCCATAGCAAGCACTCCAAAAACAAAGCTAGTTTTATCAATCTCTCCACAATACTAAAGCAAACTCTATTATATGCCTTACTTTACAAATTATGAAACTCAGGTGATGAAGCTGAGTGGCAGAAAATAGACTAAAACCAAGTCTACCCGATTTTGAAGTCCATTTTCATAACCACCAAGTTATTACTTCCTCCCTTAATAGAAAATTTAGAACAAGAAAATCCCTCATAATCTTGTGACCCTGAGATAAACACTTTTACTCTTTTAAACACTTTCAGATTTATCTTCCATATATAAATGAATGCTATTATTCAAAATTGGAGATCATGCATTACATTCTATTTTATAACGTGGTTTTTACATTTACTATTACATTGTAACCATCTTTTAGATCAATAAATGTTCATTCCCATAGTCATTTTTGATGGCCATTAGTTCATATGGATAAGCTGTAATCTGTTCAGCCAGTTCTCTGTTGCTGGACATTTGTTCACAAGTAATGATACTGCAGTGAAATCATTACTTGTGAATGATACTGCAGTGATCAATACTGCAGTGAAAATCCTTGTTGCTAAGTCTTTGTCTTATCTATTATAGGTTAAGACAATGTTGATACACTGGAGTTTGTTCTAAACTAGCAATTGGGTGGATGATGAGAGTTTAAGACTCATTCCATGAGAAAAAAATTGTGGAAAAACTGGCATCCTCCTCTCTGGAAAAGTGAGAGTCCATAGGCTGAAGTGGTGGCATGACAGCTGCCCTCAGATGGCCAGGAAGGTGTTGGTGACACAGTGACTAGACTTTCTCCAAAGGCTCTGAGCAAGTAGGACAAGAAGGCAGCAGGCTTCTGATGAAAAGCATTTTCTCACAGACTCAATTGTCAAAGGCCAGATTAATGTGCCTCAAGGAGTGATAAATGCCCCAGGATGCAAGAAGCTCAATTATATGCTGACCTCCCCACTGTACAGGGATGTTAAAGAAGAAAGCAATCAGTCTGAATTCTTAGGACTGCCTGAATTTTAAGCATCTAAGCTCTATCTCTAACTTACTGACTTGCAATGAAAGTTGGGAACCTACTAAACACTGAGCACTCTACAACATTATTTCGCTTCATTCACAGACACTTTAATAAAGAATGAGGCACAAGAAGGAAACCTAACTTATTTCAATGAACACAGCTAGTAACTCTTGAGAACTTAAACCTAACTTAAGCCCATGCAGTTTGGGCCAGTGATTAAAAGCATGGATTTCAGAGGAGAACAGACTCAAGTCAACAGTTATCCTTCACTTGTTGGCTGGGTGACCTTAAGTGAGTGATTCAGACTCTCTGAACCACAGTGTCTCATCGGTGGCTGCAGGATAATAACACTCACTTCTGAGTATGACGATGAAGGTTGAAGGAGTTGACTTATGTAAAATGCTCATTAGCGTGCCTAGCACAAATGAAGCACTCAATAAATGTTAGGCAACATTAGCTAGTTGGCATGTGCTGAGAGGTTTAGGAGAAGAAAATTAAGCGTTGCGTACTTTGTTCCATAACGCGTTCATCCTTCTCTAAAATGAGTTCATCTGTGTTTATCCATGACGTTTTTAAGTGCCCTGACTTCCACAGCAAAAATCTTAAATATTGACTTATGCCATTCATTTGTTCATGGCTGGGCACTGGGCTAGATGCCATGACTATGAAATGAATGAGCAAGACAATTATAGCGTCTACCCTCATGGAGCTTTCAGCTTCCTGGAGAAGACAGATTTTAACACATGACCATGATCAAGGATGAGAAGGGTACTATAGGCAAAAAGAGGGATGCTATGGAAGCAATTTGCAGGGCTCGTCACTTTGTCAAGGGGAGTTCAAGCAGGCTTCATAAGTGGGTGATATCTAAGCTGGGCCCTACAGGAAGAAGAGGTAGAACAAAGAACAAGGTGCTGGGTGAGCAGAATTACTTAAGGATCAAGCACAAGGGGGTGAGAGGTCATGGAGCAACTCTGGAAAGCTCATCAGGAGCCCCTTTTACAGCAAGTGCACTTTACTGTGAGGAGAATGTGGACTCATGGTGTGGAGGCTTAAGCAAAGAAATAATATGAAGAGACAAGCATTTAGAGAGCTCACGTGGATGTAAGAATGGATGAAGGGCGCAAGCCCGGAAGCATAGGCTTCTGGAAAATAGTAGTGGCCCCAAAAAGAGAGTGGCAATGGGACCCAGAAAGTCGTCAGATTGGGGAAGCCATTAGGAGCAGTGCCGGCCAAGCACATTCATTCTGGATGTAAACCTAGAGCATCTGCGTGAACAGAGTTTTCTGTCTGGGTTTGGTGTGGGGCTTAACATGGTAGCTTGCACTAGGATTTTAAAAAACCAAACAAAGAAAGATTTTGGTGTCAGATTTTTTCAACTCTTCTTTGGTTCCACATGTTTAAATACGAGGAATTAAGACGATTCCTTCATAAGCAAAGCAGAATGATTTCTAGGCTCTGACCCCAAAGTTGTGCTTCTACAGATCTCTAGCCTCAAGTCAGTACAGGGGATGGAGAGGATGCGGGAGCTGGAAGAATCAGGAAAACCAGTTCTTAATAATAATAGGTCGCCTCTGTATAATAACAGCTCTGGCTTACAGAGTACTTTCACAGACATTATCTCATTTGTTTCTCACAGTAAATTGAACTGTGGGGAGGTAGGTGGGGGAAATAGGGCAATTATCAATAGCCCCACCCTTCCAAATATGAACACTTGTGGCTCAGAGAGAATAAGTGATTTGCCCAAGATTATAAAACTGGTGAGTAGTGGGGCTGGGAATGAGAGTTTTATGACTCTCAGTTCAGTGTCTCAGCTCTATGTGTTATAGCTGTTTTGGTGGAGGTACAAAACAGGACAGTTTTGAATGGATTGAGCAAAGGATACTCATAAAAAGAGTGCGCACACTCAGTGCATGCCCAGTCTGGGGCAGGCTGGATGTACCAGAGGCAGGAAACCACTAGCACTTGTCTGAACCCAAGGAGATTACATTAGGTGAGGAATGGAGTGAGGAAGGAAGAGTAGGCACTCCACACAAGAATCTGGGGGCTTCCGGTCGGCGAGTCCTTCAGCCGAGTCTGAAGGCCCATCCAAAAGTCAGGAAGCAAAAACAAATTCCACAGCTTCACCAACTCTGAGCAGGAGCATTCAGGTAAAGGGACCTTACTCTGGTGCCTGTTCACGTCACCAAAGAGTTGATAAGAGAAAAGACCTGAGACTGTGTTTGGACAATTTAGTAAAATCCTCAAAGCAGAAACCTGGCCCATATGGCCCTGCTAGCACCAGGGTCTGGCAGCTGCCCAGGAGGTTGTGAAAGGGTTTAGTTTCAAGAGCAGTTGAGCTATGCCCTCCAGCCCTGGAGAACCACAGAAAGTAATTTTGCAGGAATGATCCACAATGGCCAATCAGAAAGAAGGAAGGAGAAAACTATTCCCAGAATCCTGCTGGAGACCTCTATCGAAATGGCCCTGCCATCTACATCTTGAAGGGTGAGAACGTGGGCACACAGACTCAAACCAAAGGCACTCTTGGTCCTTACTGCACATCACCGTACCCCAAATTTTCTGCAAAGTCCTTTATGTTTAACACCAATCCATTCTCACAACAATCCTACATTATGTTGAGGAAACTGAGACCCAGAGTAGATGTGGTCTCTGCTCAGGGTCCCATAGCAAGTGAACTACAGAGCTGGGATTTCCCAGGAGGTCTGGTAGCTCAGAGTCCACATTCTTTCCACTCCTCACAAAGTCTTGTGAGTTTATGTGCTTGAAATAACATCGGAGGGAGAGAAGAGGAAGGGAGCATGGAGAACAGTGGAAATTGTGTCTTAAGCCACCACCCTGACTCACTCCCTTAATTAAGCAGGGAATGGCAGCTGAGGTGTCTGCCTTGAAAGAGTGGGGGTTTCTAGAATACCAGTGCTTATGAAGGGGAATCCAGACTGCCAGTGACTGAGGCATGATTCAGCATGGCGACTTCCAAATCAAAGAGGAAGCCTAAACCAACAGCAGCTCCAGATACAAGAACAGTGCCCATGCTATCTGACATTTCCCAGACCCACCGTGACTTCCTGCTTCCATCTCCGGCCTCGTTTCAAACTAAGATGCAAACAGCTGCAGTCTTGTTCTAGGATGCCTTTATCAGGAGCCCAGGACTTTGCTCCTGAATTGGTCCCCATTGGGAATGTTCTTGCTCTTCTCTGCCTCCCTGACTCTGAGTCATATTTCAAAGATAACCCCCTCGATTCCCTTTTGTTCGACCAGATTTGTTTACCCTACTCTGTTTACTCATGGATTCATCCTATCATTCATTTAGCCAATATGTGCTAAGCACCTTCTGTTCTTGGGTTCTGTGGAGATGTTGGGATGCAGTGTTTAAAAGAAAGCTCATCTCAATCAAGTAAGTGTTTATGATGCTCACTTTGTGTGTCCATCCTGGTTCTAGTCCCCATGAAGAAGGCAGAGGAGCATTGTCCAGAGGAGACTTGACCTGCAGCTACTCATCCCCTGTCCTCATTGCCACAGAAGAATAAGAAATACATGGCAATAGAGGGTAATAAGAGTAACAATAAGAGCTTGGAAGATGCTTCCCTGTTATAGAAATGTTTAACTTCTCCGGTCAATCGAGGGGTGAGAAGGCTTCCAAAAGCAGGTTGCAATCTAGATGTGTTTGGAATGATGAGTGAGATGAATGAACAGCTGGAATCAAGAAACCTGGGTTCTGGTGCATACTCCACCTCTGTCTGTGAAAGCTTGGAGCAAGTTATCTCATCTCTTTGGATCTCATGAGGGGGCTGGAGTGTCACAACGACCAAGGTCTCTCTTGCCTGAGCTCTGATCTTCATATTGAGTGACTTCATATTAACTTCATATTGCTCATCTCACATCTCCAGGCTTCCATTTCCTTGTCTGTAAAATTAAGATGCTAATAACCAAACCTTGAGACTCTAGAAGATTCCACAGGAGAATATACAGAAATACAAACATGCTGAGCCCTGGGAAGGGATGAGTAGGTGCAGGTCAGTTCTCTCCTGGACGATGCTCCTCTGCCTTCGTCGTGGAGACTGGAACAAGGATGGACACACCAGATGAGTATCATCAACATGTGCTGCATTGAGTTGAGCTTTCTTTTTCACACACACAACACACACTCAGAGACATACAGTTATTATCATCTCATCTCAGAATACTCTCCTCCATCATTTCCATCAAAGCACTGAACTCCTCTGTATAAACCCCGCTCCACCAGCAGCCCCAGCAGCATTGCTCCCAGGCCCTTCACTTGCTCTCCTTTGTGGGTTCTTACATTGCATACATGCTGAGCACAAGGCTTTGGGGGAAGGCAGAGTTGACAACTAAATTCTTCCTAACTGTATGATTTAAACTCACTGGGCCTCAATTTTCTCACCCATAAGGTAGTAGAAATAATATATCTATGTTATGGGATTCTTTTGAGAATTAAGTAAGACAATCCATAAAAAGTGTGTGGCAGAGTGCCTGCACATGGTAAGTGCCTGATACATGTTAGTTGCTACTATTCCTACTCTGTCAGTCACTCGCAGTGTGAGTTTGACCAAGTGACTTCGCCTCTCCATGCTTCTATCTTTTAGGATTACTATGAGGATTGGGTAAATTAAAGTATATAAAACAGTGCCTGGCATACATAAGCACTACAGTGTGAGCTATCATTGTCAATATTTTTATTACTACTTTTTGCACACAACTTACTTTTATAATCCTATTGTTTCAAGAATACTTTTTTAGCTCATTGATTTTAAAACAATGGCTGCAAATTCTTAAACTCTCTTCCCATGGAGAAGTGGACTCTATATTCCCTCTCCTTGACTCTGGGCAGGTTTAGGATAGCTTTGACTAGTAGCGTAGAATATAAAAGACACTGTGCGACTTTTAAAGCTAGGTGATAAAAGGTCATGTTCTTCTGTCCCGTTTACTGGAACACTTCATCTTGGAGCTCTAAACAGACATGTGGGAAGTATGACCATCTTGAAGCCACCATGCTTGAAGCAAGCATTTGATGGTTTCCCCCCGGCCCCATCAAATGCCCAAGTCACATCTAAGGGCCATCTGTAGGTACCTGGTAGCCCATTCCAGTTGATTTCTGGCTTCCAGTTAATCTAGTAGAGAAATTCCACCCCTCAGTTATTTGAACAATCCCCAGCCATTCAAGTCTTCCTAGCTGAGGCCCCAGATAGCATGCGGCACAGACAGGCTATTCTTGCTGTGCTTTGTCCAAATTCATGGAATCCTGAAGAATCTGTGAGCATAATATATGGGTGTTGTTTTATACCACAAAGGTTGGGGTAGTTTATTTTATAGCAACAAATAGCAGGAATTAACTTGTTTGATAAGCCTGTCATCTATCAGAGACTTCACCAAGATTTATAGAGACCAGTTTGATATCTGTCCATGTTCCAGCTTCCTCAAAGGCTTTCCCTCAGCATCTCTCTTACACTCTCTAGGAGTCTCAGTCCCACCCCTCACTATTTTATCTCTTCATGTGTATGGGCACCCCAATGGGCTCCATGCCCGTTTGCAAAATTTTCATCTTTATTCAATGAATTCTCAGGTCAGATCATGTTTTCTATTTTATAGATACTAAAGAAGAGGCTAAGAAAAATTAACTGACTTGTCCAATGTCATCCAGGTGTTTTGTAGGATGCCTGACTCCCATTCCAGTGCTTTTTCTACTACAATCTGTCACAATCACAGGGATAAAAATTGTCAAACCTCTATTTTCTGGGTCTGAAGCGGGGGAAAAAAATCATCCTGGAGCCGGAGGGATTACCAACTCCTTGAAAAACTCTAAGCTTCATTTCTTTATAAGCCCTACAGAACTGTCACCCAGCCTGCCTCTGCAGAAACAACCTCTTAGTGGCTTAATCAGAATGACAGTCAAGCATTTGCTTCAGAGTAAAATGCTGCAATTACTCTTAGGTAATAGGTGCATAGGTGCTTATGTGTGTGTATACAGCACTTTAGCTAATATTGCCAGTCACCACAGCACCTAGAAATCCTGAGTCCTGCCCAGCCATCCACTGCCCCCTCATTCTTTCCCATTCCCCAGGGCCAAAACACAATGAAGATTTGAAATTGTGTACTAGTGAAACAGCACTTGAAACACACACACACACACACACAATTTCTTCAAAGCCCTGATTTGTAACAGTGCCAATTTCCAGGGCATAAACACTTTCACCATGTTCATTTCATGTTAGCAACATGAGGAGCTGGGAAGATGTGAGCATAATTGGTTCTTATGAGCCAATGAGTCAGTTTCAGTGCACCAATGAGCCTCACTTCTCACTCTGTTGAAACATAACCACAGAGTCAAGCTGCCACACTGGTTTTGTCTCTTTACTAGTTTGCTGTCTGCAAATTCTCCCTGAAGACCAGTGTTCAGGGAAAAATTTATTCTCAGTACATTGAAGGAGCCATTTTCTGCTAGAACACAACTCGTACAAGATTAGAACATTTGTCTGGTGTAGTTATTGCTTGTTTATTCGTGCACTATTTTTATGAGACTTAACGCTGTTGATAATTCAAAAAATAACTCTTGCATCAACAGATTTGATACTCTGCATTTTGGCTTGGAAGCCTAGCATCTACTCAGCCTTTGAGCCCCTAAGACATAGTTTTACCCGAGAACCCAATGTAAAGAAATGTAGAATGATAAAATCCTTAGAAAAGTACCGACAATAACTCAATATATACTGTGCACCAGACATTGTTCTAGACACTCATGGCAATACAACTATGATTAAAATAAAGTCTCTTGCAGAATGAACTTTGATTCAAGTGGAGGAGACAGGTGATAAACAACTCAACGGGAAAATGAACAAGATGAACTCATATAGTGTCAAATGCTGAAAAAAAATATAAAAGGGTGAGGTGATAGAGAAAGTGTGGTATGACTTTAGGTTAGGTAGTCAAGGACAGTCCCTGAAAAGGCAACATCCGAGCTGAGACTTGAATGTCAAGGAGGAGCCAGCCTTGCCAAGAGCAAGGGGAGGAAAGAGCTTGGTATGTTGGATGAAGGGAAAGGAGACCTCCGTGGCTGGAGAGGTCAGAAAGTCAGAGAGTGCTCAGCGTTGTGAGAAATAGGAAGATGTTGGGATGTCATTCCAAATATGATATGTTGACAATTGGAGGGTTTAACTCAAGAAGTATATAATGTGTACTTATGTCTGGCTGTGTACTTAATGTACTTAATGTACTTAAGTCTGGCTGCTGTAGAGAAAAGAATGAGTGGAGGTGTGAGATGATGGAGAATGAATTGATTGAAATAGAATGACAGTGATACATATGGGAAGAAGAGAGTGGAGTAGAGTATATTTTGGAGGTAAGGGTAGGAGGACCTGATATTGCCTGCGCATGGTGTGTTGACCACTCTGGTTCACTCTCTTCTTGCTCCAGGTACAATGGGAACATTCCACAAATGTCTTTAATACACAGTGAGTGAGCACCTAATGCATGAATGCATCAAGCTAGGGCTAGGAACTCTGCAGTTAAAGTGGCAGGGCCACTAGCTTATTGGGGAGACAGGCACCTAAACAAATGACTTTAATATAAGGTGGTAAGTATCACAACAAGGCTGTGTCTAAATCACCATGGGATATGGCAATGGACTGTTATCAGCAGGAGTGCCAAGAAGGACATCAAAAAGGCAGTAGCATTTGAGCTGGATATGGAGCGACAAGCATAGGGTTTTTGTGAGGATAAAGAGCCAAACAATGCAGGGAGCTGCTTTCAGTGACAATAGTGCTGGTAACAGGATGCTAGACCCAGAAGAATAACACAAGTTGGAGGAAGCTGATGGGAAGATGAAGAAGAAAATCCACTGCACTGGTCTTTGAGAAGGCAATCTGAAAATATAGTAAGCTGAGTAACTTTGATTGAGGAAATGGCTAGGACTATTCTAGGCCTCCTGGGACCTCAGCTGTGTAGTAGTCACCATTGAAAGACACTTTAATTCATTTCTTCCTTTTGGTATTAATAACTGTTTTCTCTTCTCCTCACCATGAATCAGCCACCAACATACCATATGTGAACACCATCTCTGGGTCCTACTTTCTGAGTGTCCCCCGGGGCATCTTAGGCCTTGCTGGTGTATGTGGCTGGTAATACTGCCATAATAATTACAACTACTTATTGAATGCCTGCTCTCTGATCAGGCTCTGTGACATTCTCCCACTGATCCTCACAACACCTCTATAAGACAGGAATTATAATTCCCAATTTACTGACAGTAATTGCTGTCATGAAGTGAATGCTTAGCATGTGCCCAGCACTATACCAGGTATCTTCTAAGTATAAACATATTTCATTCATGCAACAGTGTGATGAGTAGGCATTTTGTTAGCTCCATTTTACAAGTAAGAATACCAAGATACAGGCCAGGTGCGGTGGCTCACGCCTGTAATCCCCACACTTTGGGAGGCCAAGGGGGACAGATCACCTGAGGTCAGGAGTTCAAGACCAGCCTGACCAACATGGCAAAACCCCGTCTCTACTAAAAAATATAAAAATTAGCTGGGCTTGGTGGTAAGTGCTTGTAAACCCAGCTACTCTGGAGGCTGAGACAGGGAGAATCGCTTGAACCCCAGGAGACAGACATTGCAGTGAGCCGAGATCGCGCCACTGCATTCCAGCCTGGGTGACAGAGTGAGACTCCGTCTCAAAAAAATAATAATACCAAGATACAGAGAGGGGTCAAGTAACCTCCTAAGTTTAGCAATTGGGGAGCTGGAATTCAAACCCGGGTCTGCCTTACTCCAAAGTTCATCTATAACATGTTAGTTTGACATGTTAGATGGACAAGACCCAAAAGTGACCTAAAGTCAGAGTTTGGGATAACCACATAGGATATTGCCTCTGTCATATACTGAAGCGCAGGGCTGATTTGGGGACTGCTGTCTCTCTGGACTCTGGTTTTGTTACTTTGCCCTGATGCGGCTTCGATGCCATGTCACTAAAGGGCCTCACTCTTCCTCTGTGGCAAGCTGCTAATTCCACATGAAAGGTGGGAAACAGGTGTGCCTCACATTCCTACTTCCACTGCTCATCTGGACACAGGGTTATACTCCACTTGCTCCTTTCCTCACACCTCTGAGTTCAGAAATGCCACATGACAATGTCATATGCACATGACAGTGATGGTTCCCCCCCATCAAATGCAAGTAAGAGTCACTGCAACAAATAGCTTAGAAAAAAGTAAATTTTTCAAACTGATATTAGAGAAATCCATAATCTGACAGACTCTGTGAACAGGTTACTGAAATCTGTTTCCTCTTCTTCCCAGGCAAGAGATTGACTACATTTCCCAGTCTTCCTTGTAGTTAGGTGTGGTCACATGGCTGGGCTCTAGCCAGTGGGAATGGAGCAGGTAAGATAAGCACCACCTCCTGGCCTGGCCCTTATAAACCTCCCTTGGGTGACCTCCTTCATGTTCTATTCCTTCTAGGTCACTGGAATAGTTATCAGGGTGGTCTCTGGAGCCGCCTTTGGGAGGTAGGTATCATCAGCACCATTAGTTAGGGTCTCTGACTGACCACCACGAGCAGATTGCTCAGCTGTTAGTCCACAGACACAGAACCAGCCTAACACCTACTCAAATCCTTATACTTCTAAAACTAGATTGTAATTACTTGTCCATGAATTTTTGTAGCCAATGGACTATGAGCTCACTGAATATAGTCATTATTCATGTTTAGATCTTCATAGCCTAATACAACGTCTGGGAAAAAAAGTGGTACCCAGTACAGCTTTACTTAATCATCAGTGTTAGCTGTCTCTGTTAAATTCATGAGCCGCTTCTTGTTTTTTTTTTGTTGTTGTGGTTGTTGTTATTGTTTGTTTGTTTATTTGTTCATTTCCATAAACCAGATTGGGCAAGAATTACCATACCCACAGGTGGATGCTTACATTTCATCCTAAGAGTATAATTATAGTATAAGCTTTGAACTCTCATTACATACAAAGGGCTCTAAAACTTTGTGAGTCATGGATACCCATGGAGTCATATCCACTGAGAGCCTGAGAGATTTGAAAACCCTGGAAGTAGAGGAAACTTCTACTTCTGGCCAAGTTGGAGTAACAGGGATGAGATCTGCCTTCTCACTTAACAAAAAAAGAAAAAAAAGGACCAAATATGAACAATAGTTTGGAAAACACTTGACATCAGGCAACAAAGGACAATAACACATACCTGAGGCATGGTATGGAAACACAAAGAATATTGACTGGAGAGGCAAAGGCTGGGGTTCTAGCTCAGGTGGGTCCTATGATTGCACCAGATGACCACTTTGAGAAGTTTTCCAGGTCTCAACACAGGGAGGGGGATCTAGGCAGAGCCCAGCAGGCAGGCTGAGTTGGGGAGATGAAGGTGAGTCCAAGTAGAACAATGTAGTTGGAGCTCACAGAACCCAGAACCAAACAGAAAAGAGCTGCACAAAGAACTGCAGAAGTCTGCACTACATACCTATTAGAAGAGCTAATGTGGGAAAGACTGACCGACCATATTCAGCATTGGCAAGGGTGTGGAGGAACTACAACTCTCCTACACTGTGAGTGGAAATGTAAAATGGTACAACCACTTTGGAAAACAGCTTGGCAGCTTCTTAAATAGTTACACATCCACCTACCACATGATCCAGCCACTCTACTTTTGGGTGTTTTCACAAATGAAAGCGTATGTCCAACAAAAATGTGTACAAGAAGGCTCATAGCAACTTTGTTTGAAATAACCAAGAACTGGGAACAATCCATATGTCCATCAACAAACAAATGGATCTACAAATCATGGTACATACATACAATGGAATACCACATAGTAACAAAAAGGAATGAATGATTGGTATATGCTACAACATGGATGCATTGCAAAATAATTATGCAGAATTAACGAAGCCACATGCTAAAGAGTATATGATGGCTAATTCTTTGTATACAAAATTCTAGGAAGTGACAATTAATATCACTAATATCACAATGATAGAAAGCAGATCGTTGGTGCCTTGGGGATGGGGGGGACAGGAGGGTTAACAGGGACAGCCTGAAAGAAGGGATTATAAAGGGTCACAATAAAATTCTGGGGGTGATTGGCATGTTCATTACCTTAATTTCATGCGTGTAGATATATGTCAGAACTTACCAAACTATACACTTTAAATATAAGTATATAACATACACACTTAAATGAAGTGTTTGTTTTAAGAAAACCCTGGGATTAAAGGACATAGAGATATAGGTGTCAATTGTAATAAAAGCATCTTTTTTTTTTTTTCAAGACACGATCTCGCACTGTCATGCAGACTAGAGCGCAGTGACATAATCTTGGCTCACTACAACCTCTGCCTCCTGGGTTCAAGTGATTCTCCTGCCTCAGCCTCCCAGTAGCTGGGATTACACATGCATGCCACCATCCCCGGGTAATTTTTTGGATTTTTACTAGAGACGGGGTTTCACCATGTTGGCCAGGCTGGTCTTGACCTCCAGACCTCAAGTGATCCACCTGTCTCAGCCTCCCAAAATGCTGGGATTACAGATGTGAACCACTGCTCCTGGCCTATAATGAAAACTTCTTAGTCTTGTGCAAAATGGGCTTCTGTACTATCCCAGAAACAGGCACATTGGGGCATCTGCTGGAGCTTCCCCAGAGGCGACTAGTGGGGAAAAAAGAGTATCAGTTGATATTGGTTGAGGAAGAAAAAGACCTGGGTTCTAGCTCAGACTGTTCTTTTACACACCGTGTAACTTCACATGGAGCTGTCCCAAAACTTGGTTGGGAAGGAACCAAGCTCTTATTTTTAAAAAGCAGGAGGAAATAATGGAGAGCATGAGTTTGCAAACCAGACACACCTGGATTTGTTTATCTACCTTGTCACTGAAGAGTGATACCCACAGACGAGTGCAGGAAGCCCAAGTATATGGTGATGAATTTTTACACACTGAAGCTCTCTCCTGAGCTGCCCACATCCAGATCAAGAATCAGGACATTATCAGGCCCCCAGGACCACCCCCTCATGCTCCATTTCAATCACTGCACACATCAAGCAAACCTCAATTCTGGTTCAACCTCCACCACTCATCGGCCATGTGACTTTCAGCACATTTTCTCTTTCATAAAGTGGAGTTCATAATGTCAATTTGACAGATTTTATTTTTTGAAGAATAAAATGAAATCGCAGGTTTAAATCACCTACCACAACGTCTAACATGTCAGAGGGTTTTATACACAGGAGTTTCCTTCCCAAGGAGAAGCCTGGAAGGGCCAGACTCCAAGGGGCAGGAGACAGTAGAGGACTCAGAGAATCCTAAGTTGCATCAGGGGCATACCTGTGGGTGAGTCACTTTGCCATTCTTGGTTCCAACTCCAATCCCATGAAACGAAGGCCCCATAAACACTGGATTCAATATGGTACTCCTTCAGGACACCCTGCCAGGGATACAAGGATGAATAAGACATGGTTCTCACACTTTGAGAGTTCGGAAGTCAGAGCTCTCTAGTTCTGAGCAGCTGTGAATCTGAACTTCAGTTTCTGTCAAATTGTGTAAATATACGTAAGTGTACAAATGGGGAGATCAGTGCCATCTTTGAGGATGGTTCATCACAAGTACCAAAAGCTTTTATTTACTTTTATTTTATTTTATTTTATTTTATTTTGAGATGGAGTCTAGCTCTGTCACCCAGACTGGAGTGCAGTGGTGCAATCTCGGCTCACTGCAACCTCTGCCTCCTGAGTTCAAGTGATTCTCCTGCCTCAGCCTCCCAAGTAGCTGGGATTGTAGGTGCCCACCACCATGTCCAACTAATTTTTGTATTTTTAGTAGAGACAGGGTTTCACTTTGTTGGCCAGCCTGGTCTTGAACTCCTGACCTCATGATCTGTCCTCTTCGGCCTCCCAAAGTGCTGGGACTACAAGCGTGAGCCACTGCACCCAGCACAGAAAGATTTTACAACCAGCATCTCACCTCACACTCCCAAATCAGAAACTCTAGAGTTAGACCCCAGAAATGAGTATGTGTTGCTAATCCCCCAGGTGATTCAGATGCAAGCGGTCTACACAGAGCACATGGGAACCACAGTGAAGGAGCCAAGCTGATGGACGTTGTACTGAGCCCAGGACCTACATTGCCAAGTTAATCATTACTAATAAATCTCTAAGGCCAATTTGCATCCTCTTCATGTGCCTCTTTTCCCTAACACATACCAAAAACATATTCTCCTTAATTAAGAATATCCAGTTACTTGAGCTCCAAACAAGTCATTTCTTCTTTCAAACCAGGATCTAAGTTGCACATCCCTACTGAACATCAGCTATCAGAAATGAGTTGCCTGTTTTTCAGCAGCAACTGATCATGACATGACAAGCCTGTCCTGGAGCCTCCTCTGAATAAACAGCCCACAGCACTGAGAACAAACTGTTCTGTCAACCAGCAGGCTGCTAGCACGGACAACTCTGTACACCTGTTGTCACAAGTGCTAATGATAAGTGACACTAATCACTGAGGATGTCTGAAACAGCCTTCCCAAAAGAATGGACAGTTGAATCCAGTTTTTAGCCTTGGATTATACGAAATAAAGAATGATAATTAATAATTATATTAATAACAATAGCCAGCATTCACAAGGCATGGATCATATGCTCAGATACTTCTGCGCACTTTTAGTGTGTTATTTCACTTACTCCCTGGTATAGAATGGATTATTGATTTCAGTTCTTCATCTTTCATTTTTCCCTTTTTTACATTCTTTGCCATGTGACTTATAGTTGTCCCTAAAGGTGGGGTGTATTTCCCCACTTCTTCCCCTCAGGCAAACCTAGTCTACATCAGCTGACCACAGATGTTTCAGTAAGAATACATGGTGCAAATTAGTGGATAGGAAGTCACTTACGTGGTGACTTGTTATATAACAACGACTGACCAACTCCATCTCCCAGAACAGTGATTAGCAAACCAAGGTCTGGGCCTAGGTTCTGTTTTTGTAAAAATATTTTTATTGGAACAAAAAAAGTCCATGTATTTACATGTCATCTATGGCGGCTTTCCTGCTGTAACAGCAGACTTGAGTAGTTGCCACAAAGACAGTATGATTTACGAAGCATAAATATTTACTATCTGGCACTTTACAGAAAAATAATTGCTGGTTCCTGCTCTAGGACAAGTTTTCTCAAACATTAGCCTGCATCGGAATCACCTGGAGGACTTATTAAATCGATGTAGCTGAGCCCTAGACCCAGAATTCTGTTGGGTAGGTCTGGAGTGAGACTCAAGAATTGCACTTCTAACAAATTTCCAGGTAGATGCCAATGCACTGGTCTAAGGACCACACTTTAAGAACCACTGCCCTACAACAGTGGTTCTCAACTCTGGCTATATATTAGAACCACCTGGAGAGCTCTAGCGTTGAGCCCTGGGGTATATTAGTAATTGCTGAAAAGCTGGCCAGGCGCAGTGGTTCACGCCTGTAATCCCAGCACTTTGGAAGGACAAGACAGGCGGATCATGAGGTCAGGAGATCGAGACATCCTGGCCAACATGGTGAAACCCCATCTCTACTAAAAATGCAAAAAATTAGCCAGGTGTGGTGGCACGTGCATGTAATCCCAGCTACTCAGGAGGCTGAGGCAGGAGAATCGCTTGAACCCAAGAGGTGGAGGTTGCAGTGAGCCAAGATCGTGCCACTCCACTCCAGCCTGGTAACAGAGTGAGACTCCATCTCAAAACAAACAAACAAACAAACAAACAAACAAAAAACTTCCTGGGATTTTTAGATTTAGAACACTACTCAGGAACAACCCTTTTAGTCACTGAATTATTGGTTGAGCAGCTACCATGAACAAGCAACTATCTTGAAAACCGTTTTGAGGACACAGCCCTGAACCTGAAGGAACTCCTAGTTCGAGGAGGAGACACACGGGTAAATAGCAAAAATAGCTCACCTCCTGCATGCTGGAGGTGAGCATTCAGTGAGAGGGATATCCTAGGGATGAGCTGTCAGGCAAGAAGGGTAGGAGGAGGTTACCTGGGGGAGGTGACACCTGAAGCAAATTTTGAAGATGGAAATGCAATACACATTTCACCAATAAGGAATGTGGACTCAAAGTTTTAGGTCACTTGGCTAGGATCACATTCTAGTATGTGGAAGGTCAGGATCAGGATCCAAAGCCAGCTCTCGGAATATTTTCTTCCCACCCTGAAGCCTGTTTATGTTTGCCCTTCTGCATGACAGGTTAGTCGGGGGGTTCTGTTCCAGACTCCAGTTTCATACACGAATGTAATGACATCTACAAAATAAGTACCTTCTAAAATTGTTGTTATTAAATGATGGATGTAATTGAGTCATGGTTTGATTCAGAAGGCACATCAGGGTCTTCAGGTGTCTCAAGGCCATCCATTCAAGCAGCAGTCATCCAAATATTCTAAGTATGTCAGAATCCTCACTAGGTACTTCAGAATCTTCATTTCTGGTTGAAAATTGTTTTGTACATTACAGAGAAACAAGATATCATTTTTCTCTGGATGGAAGTATACACCACCACCTGATGTCGTATTCTTGCCTGAAAATCAAACTTAAATTCAATCAAGGATCTAAGTACCATTTACCAGAAAAACAGTGAACCACAGAGGCGCAGTCTGAGAAATCCAGACAGAATGAATAACTCAGAGCAGAACAAACAACTCAGCTTCTTCAATAAATTTAAATTGTGAGGAAAAGGTTGTTATGAGCTAAATTGTATCCCCTCTTTAAAATTAAGATGTTGAAACCATAACCCCCAGTACTTCAGAATGTGACTAAAAATGAGGTCATGTGAGTGGGCTCTAATCCCATATGACTGGTGTCCTTATAAGAAGAGGAGATTAGGGTCAGGTGCAGTGGCTGAGGCCTGTAATCCCAGCACTTTGGGAGGTTGAGGCAGGTGGGTCATGAGGTCAGGAGTTTGAGACAAGCCTGGCCAGCATGGTGAAACCCCATTTCTACTAAAAAAACATTTAAAAAAAAAAAATAGCCAGGCATGATGGCGTGCACCTGTAGTCCCAGCTACTTGGGAGGCTGAGGCAGAATTGCTTGAACCCAGCAGGCGGAGGTTGCAGTGAGCAGAGATCGCACCACTGCACTCCAGCCTGGGTGACAAAGCCAGGCTCTGTCTCAAAAAAAAAAAAGAAGAAGAAGAAGAGGAGATTAGGACACAGATGGTCCAACAAAGGACCATGTGAAGGCATACAGAGAAAATGGTAACGCACAAGCCAAGGAAAGAGGCCTCAGAAGAAATCAACACTGCCAACACCTTCATCTCAGACTTCCAGCTTCCAGAACTGTGAGAAAATACATTTCTGTTGTGTAAGGCCTCCAGTTTATGATATTTTATTATGGCGGCCTTAGCACACTAATATCGGGTCCCTTATCTTTAGAGTTGATGCTTTGGGCATTATTCAACACACCTTTGCAAACAGCCTCTAGCAACTTCCAGCTGGTCTGGTCTTTGGTTCCAACTTCTGGCATTATGTAATAAAAAGTCTTATCCTTCTTCCACATTTGAACGCTTTATGTGAGGGAAGCTGCCTGCTACTCACAAGGCTTCCCTTTTCTGCCCTAAACACCTCAGTTCTCTCACTTGTTCCCAGGCCGTGGCATCCCGATTCTCCCCAAGCACGGTGCTCTTTACACATCTGTAGAAGGCCTACGGCTGTGAAGGGCTGTGAAGGCCCGCCTTGCTCAGGGCTTTTGAATTCTCTGTTCCCTTTGCCAGAAACCATCCTGGCCTCGGGTATTTGCTGGGCCCACTGCTTTGCTTTGTTTGGGTCTCTGCTCAAATGTCGCTTCATCAGAGCAGTATCCCCTGACCTTTTCAATCTTCACCCCTTTACTTTGCTGCTTCTCTTTCTGTAGCACATATTAGACATTTATACAAATCTTTATGGGTTGTCTGTCTCCATCCAATAAAATGAAAGTTCCCTGAGGACAGGTACTCTGTGTGCATCCCTGCTGCGTCCACAGCACTGAGGACAGGGCCTGTTGTTCTGAAGGGGCTCAACCTGCTGGATGAGTGAGGAAATGACAGTTGTTTTTAAAGTGAGGCATTTCAGTTCCGGGTCACAGCAAATATCACTGCTTATTTCCCCCTCTTCCCTTTAAAAGCACTCAGCAACAAGCCTAAAAGTAGCAGAAGGAAGCTCTGTCAGCGGCCACCCAGAGCCCTCAGCATCACTCCCCAACAACAACAAAAAAATCCCCGCCAGCCCGCCCAGGCTGCAGCTGGACGGCCCGGAGACACTTCGCGGCCATCTGCAGACCACCGGGCCCAAGTTAGCCGGCTGGGGAGACAGCAGGAGGCCTCAGGGACACGTGCTTCAGGCAGATGCGCACCCACCCTGAGCACATTCGACTTTCTCCTCATCAGACGGCTCGTTTGCATCTGCCCATGTGTACCTTGGCTTCCACAGCCTCTGTTTACAAATCTGGGTCAAGGAAGGACAGGAATTCCAACAACACGCGATTCACAGAAGCCGGCCTGCGGCCTCTGTTCTCATTTTTCCTTGTAAGAAGGCCGTGTGGAGCAGCGTTGAGTCACTGGAGTTGGAGGCCACCCAGACCCAGTTGATGTCCAGCTGTCATCTGTATTTACCATCATTGTGACTTGGGGAAAATAATATGATCTCTATGAGCCTCTGTTTTCACGCTTTTCAAAAAGAAGATAACGATACAAGCTTATCAGAATTAGAACTGGTGTATAAAGAGAGTAGCATATGGAAATCATTCAGCAATTTGATATTATTATTTACATTGCCAAGTAATGCTGTAGTGTGTCCCATCTCAGGCAGAATCCTGGAGTTGTCCTTGATCCCACTTTCTGCCAAAGACAACTGGCCATGGTTCTACCTCTTACTTTATCATGAATTCATCTACTTCTTCCTCTTTCTGTGAGGACCTTCACAGGAAGACTGGCTGTTCCTAGCACAGACTCAGGAGTTGTCCCCTGCGAGGTTAGTCATGTCTCCACCACTCTGGCTAGGTGATGTTGAGCATGTTATTTATCTTCCATGTGACTTGATTTTATAATCTGTAAAACAGAATGACAATGGTAGCCCTGGAGTCAACACTGTTGATTCCCTACTAAAAGCTTCTCCCAACACTCCTCTCCGTTGCTACCTCTTGTATGGAAGCTGGGAAGTTAAGTATCGGAGTTCCCAACCTTCTCTGCAGTTAGGGGTGCGCTGTGACTCATTCTGGCCCAAGATACAAGCAGAATTCTGCTGGTAAGTGCTGACAAACCTTGAAGGTTAGGTTATAATATCCATGGGAAACACTTAGGGAAAGGACTGCCTAATAGAACAGAGATGCTTGTGGAATGAATGTAGCAAGGTGGAGATCAAGGAGGAAACAGAATTCAACAAGAGGAACAAGGTGAGGACCAGGTGCTGTGAGAAGATTTCAGGGAGGTGGATGGTGCTGGAAGAAAAGATAGGACCTGGGCAGGGCCTGGACATCCCACACTGCTTTAAGACGATCTCGGAAGCCGCCTGTCCCTGGAAGGGAGTTAGTTAAAGAGTCAGTACAAGGGAACCACCATTCATCATTGAACTGTGAAGTGGTTATGAAGTGGTCTCCACATCATCTGATTTACATGGCGCACATTCCAGTCACCGTTAAGTGTGAACGGTGTCTTTCATCTCACACTGTCTGGCAGCCTTCTCACCAGACAGGGCAAAGCTTTGCGGGAAACCCCAGGACATCGGGTTGTGCACAGCAAGGTCCCCTGGGTTGCTCTGCAGGGGCAATAATAGCCACAGCCCCACTTGGTGGAACACTC
The DNA here is from genome assembly GCF_000951045.1 of Mandrillus leucophaeus. Classification (NCBI taxonomy): domain Eukaryota; kingdom Metazoa; phylum Chordata; class Mammalia; order Primates; family Cercopithecidae; genus Mandrillus; species Mandrillus leucophaeus. Next base: position 662,079 of record NW_012101481.1, read on the forward strand.
ATGTATGATAACCCCTCGTGTGCCCTGTCCCAGCTGGAGAGCTGCTGCACTGTGTCCAGGCCCTTGGAGGCATAAAGGTCAGGGAGAGATGTCAGGAAAAAGTCCAGTGAATGGGTCTGCTATAATCACAGAAACTGCCCCTCACTTTCCTGAATGTGGTGGGTCCCTTCCACCCACCCAGCCACCCCATGGTAGAACTGCTAATATCAAGGAAGAAGCCAGAAAACAAACAGACAGAAAATATTCCCCCGACAGAGTGGCTCTTAGGTGTCCCAATGAGGTGACCAATTATGGTCCAGAGAGTGTGTCCAGATTCTGACTCCAAGCAGGGGTGGTACTAGCCCCAGGTTGGAGATTGTTCAAATATGTAAAAGGTTATATTATGCTAGGCACTCAGTAGCCCTTTTGAAACCATGTTTTAAATACCTCCAGTGTCTAGTTTCTCACAGGCTTAACCGGAACACAACCACAGACATGTTCTTTCCAAAATGCAAATCAGACTGTGTCACTTTCCTACTCAGAGATGGGTGACTCTGCCTTAAAGATGAAATTGAAGCTCAACCTGGCAGATGCGTCCACTGTTTCCTCTTTCTCATTTCTCTTTATATGGATGTCCCAAACTCATTTTTATTACTCAGATACACAGTGATACTCATCCTTGCTTGCTTCTGCAGATCATTGCATTCATTCAATAACTTATTCATTGAATGAACATTTATTAAGCACTTCCTGCATGTCTGTATGTTACTTATTAAGATACAATGATGAACAAGAACAACTGCCTGTCCTCAAAGAGCATATCCTCAGGAGTGCCCATGCCTGGCAGCACAGGAGAATCATCCACAGGGCTGCTTAAAAGCACAGAGGTTTGGGCTTCATCCTACTCTCTCATAATGAAAAGAGAGGGAAAGGAAACAGCAAGCAAAAATGTCAAAAGAGAATGAGGGGAGCTGATTACAAATTTCTCCTATTACCTTCCTGACAACCAACTGGGTGAATGGGCTGTATAGAGCCACAAACACTGGTTCAAAACTCAGGCATTTTTATATTCTGGCTTGCTGGGACATTTCCCCTTTGCATCTGTGGCTGTGAAATTATTACTAGTTCTCCCTTTTACTTTCAAAAGTGCCCTGTTTTGGATGATAAGTTCTATAATCACCTTATTCTATAGTCAGTTTTACCCTTTCCTACCCGTGAGCACTTGGGGGAAATGGCTGAAACTTTCTGAGCCTCAGTTTCATGGTCTCTATCATAGAGTGAGCCATACCTACTTGAGAAGGTGTGAGAATTAAATGAGATGATGTTTGCCAAGTGCCTGGCACAGTAGATGTTTAATTCACAGAAGCTGTTGTTATTGTTTGCCTTGTAGAAAGTGGTTTTCATCTGCTCTGCATTGTTCACTGTCAAATGAAACGAGACCTCAATGATGAGAACATTTAGATGAAGCCCAGAGCATTTATATTAGTGGAGAGGATGGCCTGACTCAGCAAGACATTACTTAGGTAGCCGCTGACCAGGGTGACAAGCCTCTCTTAAGTATCTCTGTTACAATGTTTAAACTTAAGTTCAATGGCCTAGAAAGCTGAACTTGACTACCGTCCTTGTTGGTTTAAATTTCTATAGCGTTAGATCAAATGCCAGCAACGGGCCCACAAGGAGAGAACTGCAGCCTATTTTGCTGTCCAGGGTCAGGCCGAGGAGAGGGACTGACACATTATCTGTCTGGCTGACCGTCCACTCCCCCACACCACAGTGGTGACTCATCAGATGGCGAGAAAGACGCGTCTCCGCCTGTCTGAACAGTGATTCTGCCGGTGATTCATTGTTGCCCACCAGAAAGCCCCCTTCTTAATGTCCTCTTTTTGAGCTCTTCAATTAGCATTTGAGGCCAAGGATATTTAGAGGGAAGGGAGGGTAGAAAGATCTGCCAGCTGGACTAAGTGTGGCCTCACTCAGTGGCAGGGGACACAGGGAGGGAGAAGAGGAAGTGCTGGGTACGGCTTGCTCCCAGAGTGGAACTTGAAAACAGGTAGAGGAAAAAATTATATATAATAAATGTTGAATATTTACAATATTGCAGAGGTCCTTAGAGGTGAAGGAATCTCACCAAGGACAGGAAGAAGGGCCAAAACTTTATAGAAATCAGACATCTTTTTGGATGACATTGCATGATGGTTGCTACTTGAATGGATTGTTTAAAAGTCTAAGGTATGTCAATGGATCAACATGAAGAGAATATTTGTAGAGTCTCAGATAAAAGGAAGACTAAGGCAGGAGTTATCCAGTGCTGTTCTAGAAAGACAGTTACTGAGGCTGGTAGATATTCAAGTCTCTAGAATTATCCATAAGTTCTCTAGTATGGGCCTAAAAGTGGTTAGTTTTCCCAAAGTGTGATAGGTAAAATTATTAATGTATATACACATAAAGAAAAAATATTTTAGAAGTAATCTGTGCATTCATACCACTTGTACATCAAACCAAGATTATCGCATGTATTTTTCTTTGAACACAATTAAGTAAAAATATGCAAACCTTTTCTTTCTCCAGACATGCCAAGCTTCAGCTGAAACTCAGGCCTCATGCAGTTTTCTCTGCTTGGAATGTTCTCTGCCCAACCTTTACCTGCCCAGCTTCTTGTCCTACAGGTCTCAGGTCAAATGCCTTCTTCTCAGCGAAGACTTCCCTGGCCACCTTGTCAACATAAATGTCATCTGGTTATTCTCTCTCCAGCCTGTGGACTATTTTTTCTAAAGAACTTTTCAGGATCTCATCCATATCTTGGTTTACTTGTTTGTAACCTGTCTCTGTCCTCCAGAATGTAAGCTCCATGAGAGCAGCACCTTCTCCTTGATGTTATTCCTGCCTCAATCCTTAGCATCTAGCCCATTGCTTAATACATATTTGTTGAATGAAGACCCATTAAAGTGAATTATAGACTTAATAATGCCATTCATGCATTGGGGAAAAAAAGTGTGGAGTTGTAGTTAGGACATGGAGAATTGGGTGTCATCTTGGACATGGCCATAGAAAGGTGTAAAATGTTTGGTGATAATTATACTTTTTTCCCCCTCAAATGAGCCATAGACCTGAGAGTAAGGTGGGGATGAACTGTTTCCCTATGCTGGTAAATATGGATTAGAACGCATGGCTTAAAAACGAGTCAAAAACAGGTTTCCCACTCCTGCCTCTTCTGATAGAGATGACTTATGCAGTTACAGCTAGAAAACTGCAATCTTCTCTCTTTCCTTTCCTCCCTCCTTCTCTTCTCCACCCCTCCTATTACCCTGACTCAGGGCAAGGGCTGTCCCAGGGAACTGACCTTACAGAAGAGGTAGAAGCTGAGGGAACACATCTGTGACTCTGAAAGCCATTCTTTCATAGGGAAGAGCGGACCAGGATAGAAGCTTCCTCCCCAATTCTTCTGAGACTACAAGAATTTCTATTTGGAAGTAAGCTAATGCAGAAATGGGTGGAAGTAAAATGGTTTTCCCTAGAGTAAATATCGTGGTCATGCATGTGTCATGGGTGAAAAGGGAAGTCAAGGACTACTGTAAACCACCATGAGGTCCTAGAGATCAGGGATTATGTCAACTACTATTCAGAGACCACTGATCCTAGCACGTATCTTGTGCCTGGCACACAGTAGTAGTCAATCAGTGTGCACCTAACAATGTGCTCTGAAGGAATGGAAGACTATATGAATGATTGACTAGATTAGTGATTGAGTGAATAAACTATGTATTATACATCTGCCTGTTACAAATCTAGTTAATGTGAGTCTAATCTTAAACCCTGCTCACCTTAGAATATAGAGGAAAAAATATATTTTTTAGACACACAAGGCTGAAAACAAGAACTTGGACAGAAGTGACCCCACTAACTTCTGGCCGTGTTGTAAACCCTCTTGGGACACCTTTTAGCCCCACGGAATCTGGGGATCTTACAGTAGGTAGTTTGCATAATCTGTGATGAACCAATAAGCCATCTCTGCCTGCATTCAGTCTCTTGAGGGGAGGTTCTTAACTTAGGTCCATGAACTCTTCAAGGATCAGAAGGTAGATGCCTGGAGGCCTGTGAAGAATAATGAAAAAATACAGCTTGATTTGCACTCATCTCTAATTGAAATTTACTATTTCTATCACTTGTGTATGTAGACAACACATAGTTTATTAGCAATAGCTGTGATTTTTATCATTCACAGAAATGACAGATAATTTCATATCATATGTCAGCTGTGGCAGAGATCATGAAATATTGCCCTCATGTCTATTTCAAAGTTACATTAGTTACTGGACTTCTGCTAGATCTTCCTTGATGCCTTTAAATAGCATATAAAGCACTTGTGGTAGTCAGGCCTCTAAGATGACCTTCAATGACTCCACCTTCTGGCTTTCACAATTCGTATTCAGCTCTCCCTTGACTGTGAGCTGAACCTAGTGACTTGCTTCTCAAGGATAGAACAGGGCAAAGATGAGGAGGTGTCACGTGTCACATCCATGAGGAGATTAGAAAAGATTATGACTTTGGTCTTACTCATACTCACTTTCCCTCTTAGCTACTCACTCTGACAGAGCCAGAGGCCACGTTGTGAGCTGTTCGCAGAGAGGTCCACGCAGGAAGAAAACTGAGGGCAGCTTCTGGCCAAGAATCAATGAGGAAATGAGGCCCTCAGTTAGATGTCCTGTGAGAAACCAAATTCTGCCCACAAGCCTGTGAGTGAGCTTGGAAGCAGGCTCATCCTTAGACCATCTCAAGATGACTACAGCTCTGGCAGACACCTGAATTGCAGCCTCATGAGATACCTCGAGCAAGAGGATCTGTTTAAGCCATGCCCGAGACCCTGACCTGCAGAGACTGGGAGATGATAAATGCCTGTTGCTCTAATATGCTGTTTGTTGCTCAGCGATGAATAATTAATATATTTGTGTGTGTGTGTGTGTGTGTGTGTGTGTGTGTGTGTGTGTGTATGTACTGTTTCATAACAGTTTTTTGCTATAATTAGTTTCCTTTGAAATCCCATGTATCTTTATTTAATTTATTTAAAGCCATTATTCTGAGAAGAGATCAAAGGTTTCACCAATCTGCCAAGGAGGTCTATGCCACCCAGAAGAGCCGCTGCCCCAGACTCTGTTCTGAAGAACACATGGGTTCTTGGAAGAGGGATTATATATATTATATATTATTATTATTATTACTACTATATAAATGGGGTATATGTGTGTGTGTGTGTGTGTGCATGTGCACGCACGTATGCATACCACATTTTCCTGACTTTGGAGGTAGTGAAGTGGAGTTTGGTCCAGCTGATGGGGACCCTGAGGTTGGAGCAGTAGATTCTCATCCAGACAGCAAGAGACACCAAAGGGAAAGAAGAGAGCGGAGAATCTGTGTGGCAAGTTTGAGCCCAAAGTCTGAAGAGTGACAGAGCAATGGGGAAGATTGAGAAGACAGGGATAGAGCCAGGAATGTCAGAGTTTGGGGGAAAAGAGGCAACCTTAGCTGCAGTAAAACAGGGGTCCTGAGAAAATTCTGTAAACCCAAGTGATTTGGCGTGATTCAATTAAAAGGCTAGATCAGCAAAGAGAATATCATCCCCCCTCCCATTTAGAGTAGAAAGCCCTTGCTGTGTGACAGACATTTAGGTACTGCTTTCTTGCATCTGTTACCAAAGTCTGCCCTCCCACCTAAATGGTGAGCTCCTTGGGGGCAAGGCCCATGTGTCCTTGTTTCCTTTTAATTCCAGAGATCTACTGCAGCATATATGTTCACACATCAAATATCTGCTCAGAGACAGTGCTGGGTCTGGGAAACAAAGATGAATTAGGTTCAATCTGTCTTGAGTTGATTATGGCCTAAAGAGGGAGACAGATCAATACAGGCATTGACATTAAAGAGCTTCAGTTCAAATGTGAACTGCACATCTGACCAGATTTGGAGTCTCTCCAACCCTTGACTTTACATCTGTTAAAGAAAGGTATAACACTCATCTTGCTGGTTTGTGGAACATTTAATGAAATATTATATTTCAAGAGCCTTGCATAAGGCCTGACATGGGGCAGACACCTCTACCTTGCTTCTGATTCTCACACCATTTCCAGTCTTATGATCACAAGGCCACAAGTGTTTATGTGAGATCAAATTCCTGTGTAAAAGCCGTGGCGGACTTCTAAAGACAAGTCCTTCTCCCAACATGCTTTCCTTCTCACTGCAAGATAATGTTCACCCACATGCCATGTTCTGTGAGCTCTTGGAAGCAGAGACCACGTGGGACTCATTTTTGCAACCCCAGCAAGTAGAAGAGTGCTGCATCAAAGTAGGGTCTGTTCAGCACAGGTTGAATGAATGACTAGGATGATAAATAATAAATCACAATAAACCCTCCAAAATCGAGTGCAATAATGCTGTGCAAGAAAGGTCATCATAAGGTGGAGGACAGAGGCCTTGACCTAGCTCTTTCAAAGGTGGAGGACTTAGATGAATGGAAGAAAACTGGGGTAGAGAAAAGAGGGAGATAGTGAAGGCCCACAGTCATCTCTAGAGAGGAAGGAGAAATATTGACGAGGAGGTGTGTAAAAAAGCTACAATGGCCTCTGCCAAGTTTCATTTTAAAAGAGAAAAGATCAGAAGTAACTGTGGCAAATGTCAACATCTGTTAAATACGAGTGGTAGGTGCAAAGGTAATTAGTGTATTCCCTATGCTTCTTGTTATGTTGAAAATATTTCATGACAAGAGAGGAAAAAGCATTTCAGGTGGGAAGTATGCCACAGGCAGGTGCAGAGAAGTCAGGAGACATGTGGCAAATACAGAACAGGAAGCTGTGAGGTAGATTTCTTACTCAGGTCCCACAGGCCAAGTCCCAAGTGAGGGTCAGGGGAGCAAGCTTGGTGCTGTCCTTGGTACTGAATCAAAACCACACCATTGAGCATTGCTATTTCTAGTTACCCTAAAGCAGTGGGTTTCTGCCTAATCCCCTCAGTGCTCAGAGGTTTCCTTAGTATTCTTTAACTTAATTTTTTAACTTATTTTAAGTTTATGCATACAAGTGCAAGTAATATAGGTAAATTTGTATCATGGTTGTTTTTTGTACAGATTATTTCATCACCCAGTAATTAAGCCTAGTACCTGTTAGTTGTTTTTCCTGATCCTCTCCTTTCTCTCACTCTTCACCCTCTGAAAGGCTGCAGTGTGTGTTGTCCCTCTTTATGTGTCAATGTGTTCTCATCACTTAGCTCCCACTTCTAAGTGAGAACATGCAGTATTTGGTATTCTGTTCTTGCATTAGTTTGCTAAGAATAATGGACTCCAGCTCCATCCATGTCCCTGCAAAGGACATGAGCTCATCCTTTCTTATGGCTGTATAGTATTCCATGGTGTATATGTACCACATTTTCCTTCTCCAGTCTTTATTTAGGTTGATTCCATGTCTTTGCTATTGTGAATTGTGTTGTAGTGAACATACAAGTGCATGTATCTTTATAATACAACAATTTATATTCCTCTGGGTGTATACCCTGTAAAGAGATTGCTTAATTGAATGGTATTTCTGTCCTTACGTCTTTGAGGAATCACTACAGTGTCTTCCACAGTGGCTGAACTAATTTACACTTCCATCAACAGTGAATGTGGTTTTTTTTCCTCCACAACCTTGCCAGATCTGTTACTTTTTTACTTTAAAAAAAAAAAAAAAAATGGAGTTTCACTCTTGTTGCCCAGGCTGGAGTTCAATGGCACCATCTCGGCTCACCATAACCTCTGCCTCCCAGGTTCAAGCAGCTCTCCTGCCTCAGGCTCCCGAGTAGCTGGGATTACAGGCATGTGCCACCATGCCAAGCTAATTGTGTATTTTTAATAGAGATGAGGTTTCTTCCTGTTAGTCAGGCTGGTCTCAAACTCCTGACCTCTGGTGATCCATCTCAGCTTCCCAAAGTGCTGGGATTACAGGCGTGAGCCACTGTGCCCAGGCACTTTTTTACTTTTTAATAGTAGCAATTTTGCCTGATGTTAGACAGTGTCTCACTGTGGTTTTGATGCATTTCTCTAATGATCACTGATGTTGAGCCTTTTTTTGTATGATTGTTGGCTGCATGTATGCCCTCTTTAGGAAAGTGTCTGTTTATGTCCTTTGCCACCTGTTTATGGGGTTGTTTGGGGTTTTTTCTTGTAAATTTAAGTGTATTATAGATGCTGGATATTAGGCCTTTGTCAGATGCATAGTTTGCAAAAATATTCTTCTATTCTGTAGGTTGTCTGTTTATTCTGTTAATAGTTTCTTTTGCATTGTAGGAACTCTTTAATTAGATTCCATTTGTCAGTTTTTGCTTTTGTGGAATTTAATATTTTTAAGTCTAATTTTACCCAGCTACTATCACTGCAAAAGAAATAAAAAATTCTAGCAACAGAATGTGTTTTTTTCCAACCCGATAGTAGTATGTATCTATTATTTATCAAGCTTTTGTATGTTCTGGACACTGTGATAAGCAGTCGTTATATATTGTCTCATATTGCTATAATTATCTTCATTTTATAGATGAAGAAAGGCACACAGAATGATTGAGGTCACAGAGCTCATGAATGGTAGAGTTGAGATTAAAAGAGGTCACATAAGTACATAACCCAGGAATTAGCTAATCACTCCTTGGCATAGGCAAATAAAGCCTTAACTATGTAGAAGGATGTAACTCTATGAAGTCACTGTCTTAATACTTTCTTCATTTTTCCATCTACAAAGGCAAGATTGTGGATGCCAAAATGGCAGTGTAGGTGAAAGTACCTCATAAACTATTAAGTCTTCTGCTAGTGTTGGCAGCTCTGTCTGCTCTCTGTTATTGATAGTGATGGTTATAGTGACAATCATATGTCTTCAGCAGATGCTAACAACATAAACTAGATTCTACTTGCATGGCTCAAGGAGGTAAGTCAAGGCAATAAATAGATAAATACATAGTAAAAGAGAGAGAGGAAAGAAGAAAGAAAGAAAGAAAGAAAGAAAGAAAGAAAGAAAGAAAGAAAGAAAGAAAGAAAAAGAAAGAAAGAAAGAAAGAAAGAAAGAGAGAGAGAGAAAGAGAAAGAAAGAAAGAAAGAAAGAAAGAAAGAAAGAAAGAAAGAAAGAAAGAGAGAAAGAAGAAAGAAAAAAGAGAGAGAGAAAGAAGAAAGAAAAAAGAGAGAGAAGGAAGGAAGGAGGAAGGAGGGAAGGAAGGAAGGAAGGAAGGAAGGAAGGAAGGAAGGAAGGAAGGAAGGAAAAAAGGAAGGAAGGGAAGGAGGGTAGGAGGAACGAAGGGAAGAAGAGAAGGGAAGGCAAGGGAGACCCAAAATGGAGTGGGACAGACTTGGATTTGTGGCCTTTATTTTAACATATATTAGCAGTGTGACTGTGGGAAAGTAATTTGATCACTTCCCAACCTCAATTTCCTCTGCTAAGAAGGGGTTGTGTCAATCCGTAAGGATAAAAGAGCTAATGTGTGATAGGGCAGCCTAAGAGAAAATATGGCATCCCTGATGATGGTGATGGAAGCTACTACTTATCAACTCCCTTCTGCCTCATGCCAGACACTGTACTTAAGCACTTTATGCCCACAGCGCCAATCCTCATGTTGGTTCTAGAAAGTTTCTGTTACTATCTACATCTCAAAGATGACAGAACAGTTACTCAGGGAATCCTTAGTAACTCTCAGCTAAAGTAGGAGGCAATTTGACTCATCTAATCAGGTGGCACTTGGGAGGGTGGATGGCAAGGGCTGGTAGATAAGAAGTGGCCCTGCCCTACTTTTTCCAGAGTCTGGACAGGTACTTCCAACAACAGGTCCCATTTCAAGCTGAGAAAGAGAAAATCTCCCGGGCTGCCACCCAGTTTACCAAAGTGCCAAATTCCAAGCACAGTGGAACCCAGTCTGGCTTCCCAGATGCTCAGAAGGCAACTGCCTCGGGTCCTCCCTTATGTCTCCCTTTCTTCAGTCTCTGAATCAAAGGAAAACTTGCCCTCCAGGCAGCAAAAACCAGTGCAAGGGAGCTGGGCTCCCTCCTCCTTGCTGGGTGAGCAGGGGAGAGGATAGAGGAAATTGTGCCAAAGGTCACAGTGTTCTGGGTCAGCATGTCCCAGCTTTGAAGTCAGAGAGCTGCCAGCAACCAGGCAAGAAAAATGCTGTGGGCTGCTCCATCTATCGGGCCTCGGACGAGCTCTTGCTGGGCCTTGGCCTGCACAGCAGCTGCACACTCCAGGGAGGGCCACCCACGCCAGAGACACTCCCTGGTCGCCACAGCAGCACCCTTAGGAACCTGTGATTGCAGAATAGCCAAGCCACAGAGCACACAACAGCATCACAGATGTGCCCAGGTACCTTGCTGTCTTGCCTCCATCACCAAACTCCATCAGAGAGAATAAGCTTTTCTGCATTCCCCAGGTTGTCCTCCTTTTTCTCGCTGTACTTACAACTTCTTAATTTGTTCAATCCTGACCCCCACCAAAAATAAAAATAAAAAAAGTTAACTAATTGTGCATGCACAATTCTGTGATATGATAAAGGGCCAGGTAATGGTGATCAAGTTATAAAAACACCACTGTCCCTGTCTTTGTAGAGTTGATAGAGGACATAGACATTAACTAACAAATGAAGATGCTGGTATAGGATTAAAAGTTGTGGTGGCATCATGAAGAAAAGAGAACAGGGTGCCAGAGAACAGAAGAGAGAGTAAAACGGCAACCTCCAGATAGGAGGATAGGAAAGGTTGCTTGTAGCAGGGCCAATGAGATGGAGGACTGAAGGATCAGCAGGAGGCTGCCTTCAAGGCCCAGCTGGGTGTGGGGGGAGGGATTTTTCTGGGAAACAGCATGTGCAAAGGTTCTGAGGCAGGAAAAAGAATAAGATAGTCAGGAAGATGAAACAATATACATCATAGATAGATATGAATCCCCGATTAAGCTGTGGGACCTGAAGTCTATACTTCAATTCTCCATCTCAGTATTCTCAGGTAGAATCAGGTAAGGATTCAGGGAGGAGGTACACTTGGCCTCAGTATGAGAAGATGCAAAGATGGAGAATCAGAAGACAAATGGTTCCAGGTTAGAGGTTTTTCAGCAGATACCCAAAGTCTCCCAGCTAGAAGGGACATAACAGCGACTTGAACCCACAACTAACAATAACTAACTTACATGTGCATATTTTCTAAGTTTCTTCATCCAGTGTTTCTTCATCATATTTCAAGTTGATCTAGAGATAAGTTTGTCTACAGATAGGAACAGAAGTAGGAAAAATGAGAAGAATCCAAGTTCCTGACTATTTCTGTTCTCCTTACCACTAGGGAGAACCAGTCGATAGATACGGGTGAGCTAGTCTGTAAAAAGGGGTGTTGAAACAGAAGTGTCACCACCCAACTGTTCAGAGCTTCCGAGCCCAGCCACATCCAGCAGGCCAGTAAAATCAGACTGTGAACACTTGGATGATTATCAACTCCTAGACCTAAGACAAGCCACTGACCTCTCTGACCTTGCCGTTCTCACAAGAGAGCAGAGCTGACAACGTAATAAAATTGAGGGGTCCCTTCTTGGAAAAGCATGGGGAAATTATCATTCAAAGTACTATTAATAAAATATAAAACTATTTCCTTTCTGTCAGTCTCTCTTTTGACTTGTCATGCTCTTTTAAATTTTTTATTTGATATAAATATAAGTAAAGCATTATAAATATTTTAAATCATCAGCATAAATTTTATCATTCATCTTTATATTGTACAATTCCAGTTTTAAGTGCAAGTATAACAGAATTGAATCCATATAAAGAATCACCAGAATGACCCAATTTGTATTTTCTAGCCTATACACGCAAATATTTTGTTCTTACCAAAAGAATAAAAACACTGCCCAAAGCAAACTCAGTTATTTTTATTTTACCTTTCAATACTCACACATTATACCAACAGTCAAAATGGCTGGCGGCTTTCATTACACACTTACCTCGTACTGGCCGTGAGTTCCATCGAACTTCTGGGCTCTGTGGGTCCACCAGAATTCTGTCCTCATGGGGCATGGCAAGGACGATATGTGATAAACAAGAAATGTGATACAGTGCCTATCTCCTCTCATCACTTACATGCTGCATTACCCCATCAGACTTTACTTATAAAACTCAAATTCAAAGATAAAATCTGTGAGAGTTTCAAGCTAGTGACAGCAGAGCATTAAACCAAGCCTGGGGCTCTTCTGAGCAAGGTGCCATGTGTGCCTGCCCTTGCCACACCCACATGAAACCTGCAAGTAGTAGGGGAAGTAATTCTGGGTAGTAATTCTGACTATATGTGCTTCGTGTTACCAATTATGTTTTGACCCTCATAAACTATTTCAGCTTTCTGAATCCGATTTCTCCTTCCTAGAGGCTTTTGCCCTGTACATGCAGATATATTTTGTTCTGCAGATATATTTTGTTTTGGCAGATAAAGTAGGGTTTATGTGTATAGACTTGAGAACCAGAGGGAAGGTCTCTTAAAAGAGTCCACACTGGCTTAAGTTCTTGGTGGACCTCTATTCAAAGCCCAGCTTCCCCAGTGAGTTGCTTAGTAACATTTAGCAGGTGATTTAGCCATCTGAAGTCTCACTTTCCTATGTTGTAAAATGGGGATAATGGCTGCCCTACTAAAGAAGGGTTGCCAGAACTCAACACAATCTAGATCAAGTCCCTGAACAGAGGAAGCAGAAAATTAACAATTAGTACTATGTTTAAGTTCAAGTCTCTGAACTTCAGGTGTCCCGATCACTCTTAGTGCCCCCAGTCACTCCCCAGAACCGCCTCCTTGTTACCCATAGCCACATGCCTGGTCTAGGAGGCAGATTTGTGCCACGGAATGGAAGGTTAGGGGGGCTTCCAGGTCCACTTATTGGAACATAGGTTCCAATTTCAACACCATGTACTGTGTGACTCTGAGCAAGTGACTTCACATCTTAGGGTCTCAGTTATCTGATAGATAACTGGCATAACAGAAACTTGATACCAGTTATCCTCTTACCAAGAAGTATTACATGGTACCTACTTTACAAAGCTGTTGGGAGAATTTCATGGGCTCTATGTGCCACTCAGTATTCTATTTGGCACAAATTAATGCTCAGTAAATTACTCCCTGCCTCAACTGCCTATCTGCAAAATGAGGATACTGGTAGTCTCTACAACAGGAGGCTGTTTTCTGAAACAAATGACAATGTCCACGTCATGGGCTCAGCATGGTGCCTGGCATATGGTTATACCATAATGAATGTGAGAAGATAACAATAATAATGATGGGCAGTTATCACATTCCTGGTGGTATCAGATAACCACCACTACTCTCACTTCTCCCCACTTCCCCTGCCTGGGGCACTCCTGACAGTGCCCAAGGGCATATGTTCATTCAGTACCCATTTTTCTGACTGCACTTCAAAACCCCCACCCTTACCCTGAGAATAGTTTACTCAAGGACTGAGTCTATTTTTGTTTTTGAAGAACGAAAACAAACCCATGTGCCAAAGAATAAACTTCTTCAAAACAAGGCAAGTCCCAGACAAGGCCATGGCCCTGGCTTTTGGGAGTTGGGAGGAAGGTTTAATTTTGAGTAACCTCTTGACAGAAGATAATAACTGCATCTCTCCCACCTCTGTGGTTGTGAGTCAAGGTCTATTGTCCTCTGGTCTAGCACAAAGGGTCATGTGCTTCGCTATTTGAAGTTACGAAATTATCTCGCTTCAAACAACATCAGAACATCAGTCTTTGTCACTGTCCCCAGTCACCTTTACCCCTTCTTCTGTAATAAAGAGTCATGTTCCATAAACTCTTAGAGTTTATTACCCTGGCCTTAAGATGCCCCCATCAATGCACCTTTCTGATAAACCTCTCATTTTCCCCAACACAACTCAGATTCACCTTGTTTAGCTCATTTTTTTTTTTTTTTTTTTTTTGCACCCAGTAGATACTTCTTGAACATTCATTATGTACCAAGCATAGTGCTAGATGCCAGGGACAGACCTGTTGAGTATGATACAATCTGTTTTCTGTGTGTAAGCAGACTACAAATGTACACCTACATTTCAATATAATGTGTTAAATGCAATAAGAAAGGAAAAAAGACAGCAGCATGGAAACCCAAAAGAATAGAAGAGGGGGCTTAGCCCTATGTGAGGGATTTAGTATAAGCTGAAGAAGAGGACATCTTCAAGAAAGAAAGTCAAGAAAGAAAATGGCTATTTCTCACCCATAACTTCCCTAGTCATTCATCTCACAAACACAGATTAAGCAACGTTTCCCCAACCCACCCATATTCTCCGGCAGCTCCCCTCTCCCATCTCAGCTCTCAGCACACAGTTCTACAAATGCACATTTCAGTATCTTACTCCCAGAATAGACTCGGCTCTCGATAAAGGCAGCAAGCAGGTCTGCCATGTTCTCTGCTGTAGCCGTAGCCCCGACATTAGTGCCCAGCATATAAAAGGCATACGATCAATATGTATCACATTGAACGAAACATCTTTTGGCAACCTAAAGTGAAGGCTCCATGCTAGATAATAGTAATCCTGCTTAGACAAATATGCATAAAGAAGTAATTAACAATAGAGGTTGGCAAATGTAAATGCTAAATGAATGATACAGACTGTAGATGTTAGGTAGACTGATATATTTAACTCTGTTTCATTAAATTCAGTCCAACGAATATTAATTGTGCCTTCCAGGAACAGTAAAGGAACAGGAGGGAATACAAAAATAAATCAGAAAAAAAAGAAGTCCTTACACTCAACCTGTTAACGTAAAACAGCCAATACAAATGCACTAAAAAAAAAAAAAAAAAAAAAAAGACTATGAATATTCAAAGGAGGGGCACCAGAAAAGATTTCAGAAAGTGTTTAGAAAACACTGGAGTAAAGCACTTCTGTGTGGGTTCAGATGGAGACAGAGGAAGAAATCATTCCAGGAAGAAAAAGCATTTGAAGCAAACAGAAAGAAAGACAGAAAATGGGTGGTGCATTTCAGAAAAGATTGGTTAGACAGCCATCTAAAGACAGTGCTCAGGAGCGGAAAGAGTCTAACCTCAAGTATACAGCAAACTCACCAGCTCTTCCAGAAACCTCTTACACCCACAGTGCTAGAGCATCAATGGATCTGGCCACGACTTCCACACGGAGGCACTGGCCCTTTCTGCTTCCTTCAGCAAGGAAGTAACACAATCAAAAGTGCATCTTAAGAACATTTATAGGCAACTATGCAGGAGACATGTGCTGCTACTGTCTTCCCAGTCCTTGTACTTCCTTGAAGGAACCACAGCCTTTTCCATTCCAAATGGGTCTAATAGGTCTTCAGTTAGGGTAGTCTCACAGTCTCAGGAGTGGATGCAAGAAGGTCCATCATAAAAACCCATCCAATCCATAATGACCAGTCCAGTGGTGAGCAGATTCCTCAAGAGCCACTTAGAATATTTTTCTGGATCAATACACAGATATTGGGAAAGAGAAGTCTTTTCTCAGCTGATGTTGCTAAACTAGGAGGAAACAAGTTGGAAATCTATACAGAAATGTTCTCTACCCCAGAGAGAAAGTCAGCCAGGTGGCGTGAAGCCAACACACAGAGGAAGCCAGGCTGAAGGATGGAGAAGGGGCCTGACAACATGCTCTGACAGATGATGTGTTTTAAACCTTGAATGACTGAAAGGACAGTGGACCCATCAACAGAAACGCAGAAGTCAAGGGAATGATCTAATTTTCAGAGAGAGATGGTATCACCTCAAATCATCAAATCTTAGAATCAGAAGAGTTGTAAAGGGATTTGGTTCAACCACGTATCTGATGCTGGAATTGCTCTATCTTTTGTTTATGTTTTTCCCAGAATGAGTTTTATTCTGCTGGTGGCCTCATTCAGTCCACAAATGTTGATTAAGCAGTTGATCAATTTGGTGAATAAAACATGAAGAGCCTTCTTTTTGAGGGGCTTTCCATTTAGTTGGGGAGAAGGCAATAAATAAATGAACATACACTGTATCGTCAGGTTTTGCATACGGGGTAGTAAATTGAAACAAGGCCCCATAACAGCTTTAGGGTATGCTGTGTTTGATCACGTAGCCAGGGAAGGGATATTGAAGGGGATGACATTTAAGGAGAGACCTGAATGGTGGAAGGAAGTGAGTTATACAACTATCAGGACAAAAAGAAGAAGAGCATTCACTGAGGTGGGAGAATGTTTCACATACAGCCACAAAGCCAGGTACATGTAGAGCTGGGTAAGTGGAGGTGAGGGGGTCTGGTCGTAGGGGAAGCTATGGTCACCAGTGGACAGAGCACAGAGGACTTTGCAAGCCATGGTGAGTATGATGGAAAGGTGTTGGAGAGTTTTAGGTAGGCGAGTGTTGTACTAGAATACCTAGGAGAGTATCTAACCCAGATTCCCTAAGTGGAATTCAACTTGTCTTGAAAGTAGAGAAAGACAGATGTAGGAACAGGGGGAGGTGTTCCTGGCCGGGGGGCCATGCAGTCCTTGGAGCAGCAGTGAAAATGCACTTCAGCTGCTGGAGGAGAGTCAGTGGGCAAATGGGGACAGATACAGTGGAAGTTCTGGAGAAAGGCCCAGTGGACCAGAAGCTTGAAAAAAGAGGTTGGAACCCTACTTTAGTGAGACTTAGATTCCAGGCTAAGGAAACAACTCCTTATTAAATGGGCAAGGAAAAGCCATTAAAATTGTTTGGAAAGGAAAAATGACTCCACTCTGCCTCAGCAAATACTTGTCTCCCTGGAGAAGAAGTGTGACGAAGGAGGAATAAGCATGATCTGGGATTCAGGCAGACCTGGTTCAAATCTAGTCACACTTTTAACTGTGCAATCTTGGGCAACCACACCAAGAGGATAAAACCAAGTAAGAAAATCAGAAATACACTGAGTCACCTCATCATTCACAAAGAATATTCTAGAATAGACACTGGTAAACTACTTTATCTTTACAAATAAAGTTTTATTGGAAACACAGACACATTGTGTGCTTGCACATTGCCTATGGCTGTTTTGCTCATTGCAATGGCAAAGGTCAGTAATTGCAACAGAGATCTATGTACGACCAACAAAGCCAAAAAGTAATCACTATCTGATCCTTTACAGAAAGAGTTTGCTGACCTTGCTCAGAATAAAACTTTATTTTACAGAATAAAACTTGATATAACCAGATGGCCCTTTTGCAGTAGGAGAGGAAATAAAAACTTGATGCATTTATCACAATTTAGGAGACAAGAAAAGCTAATGAGTTTGGCAATTACCTGTAGACTTGAAAGAAACATTATTTTCTCATGACAAACAGTCAATGGAAGATGTGTTGTGAGACCTGAGACAGAAACAGAGAAATGCGGATGAGATAAATTAGTATGGTGAAGAGGCAGAAAGACATCCATGGAGATGGTTGAAAAGAAATAGGGGGTTGGGCGTGGTGGCTCGCACCTATAATCCCAGCACTTCGGGAGGCCAAGGTGGGTGGATCACCTGAGGACAGGAGTTCGAGACCAGCCTGGCCAACATGGTGAAACCCCGTCTGTACTAAAAATACAAAAATTAGCAGGACGTGGTGGTGCACACCTGTAATCCCAGCTACTCAGGAGGCTGAGCAAGAGAATCGCTCAAACCTTGGAGGTGGAGGTTGCAGTGAGCCGAGATTGTGCCACTGCACTCCAGTCTGGGTGACAGAGCAAAACTGTGTCTCAAAAAAAAAAAAAAGGGAAAAGAAATACGGACAAAGAGGAAAGGTACAGGCAGAAAACAGAACAGGGAATCACAAAAAGTACCACACAATGAGGGGAATAGGAGACATTTAAAAATTTTTGTGTATCTTATGTATATGCTGGTATTACCTCTCTAGGGTTGTGACAGTGTTTATGTCCTCAACACAAAGAAAACGTCTTGACTGGAAATGTCAAAAAGTCGTTTCTTCATTCCAGCCTATACTGGGATGGAAAATCAGGACATATTGACCCAAGGGATACCTGTGTTGACAGAAACCAAGACAAGATCAATACAATGCTTCGATGGCAAAGTTTGTAGAACATTGAAGAATATGTTTCTCACTTGCTTTTATCAGAAATATCTGTAAAGGTTTATGGGCCCTCCTTTCTAGTCTGTCTTTCTAAGCTTATAAAAGTTCTTTTAGGGGATGTCTTACTGATTGCAAATATGACAAATAGAAGTAATGAGTTTTTTAAAGTTCCCCTCCCCTCCCCCCAAAAAACAAAGCTATTTCCTGACTTTAAAGACAGGAGGAGGAGTCTGTTACTATAGGGAAGAAAACTCGGGCAGGCCTTAATTAAAGTTAACACTTCTGTTCAGAGTGCGGGCCACCCCTGCGACCACAGTGTGATGACTGAACTTGGTCAAAAGCCCTGAAAGCTAGGGGAGAGGGCTCAGGATAAAGAATAGGATGGAGGGATGGAGAGAGGGGCCTTCCATGCCATTCACTATTTTTGCTCTGGAATAAGTCATTGTGCCTGTTATGGATACAAGCAAACCAGAATTTGAATCCTAAATCTGACACATAGATGGGGAGGAGAACAGGGGAATAGGGAGAGGTTGGTCAACAGGCACAAAGGTACAGTTAGACCGACGGTAGGAATAATTTCTGGTGTTCCATTGCACAGTTGGGTGACTATAGTTAACATATTGTCTATTTCAAAATTGCTAGAAGAGAGGCTTTTGAATGTTCTCACCACAAAAAAATCATAAATATTTTTGGTGAGGGATATGGTAATTACCCTGATTTAATCATCACACATTTTATACATGTGTTGAAACATCACCATATACCCTACAAATATAAATAATTGTTATGTGTCACCTAAAGTTGAAAATTTTTTTTAATTTCAAAATAAAAGGTAAATTAAAAAGAAATAATATGACACATGGGAGCTGGTTAATCCTGAGCAAGAAGTTCTCTCAAGTTCCTTGGTCTAAGTTCTGTTTGAGGAACTACAGTTTACTACAGTTGGAGCAGGCAGCATTTGTGGGGATCTGGCAAGAGAGAGTGAGGATGATAATGATAGTAAGTGATAACAATAGCTATTTACTAAGTGTTTCACGTGTACCAAAGCCTGTTTTAAGTGCTTTAACATATAAACTCATTTTGTTCTCACAACAACCTTATTAAGAAGTGAGTTATCACTCATAGGTGGGAACTGAACAATGAGATCACTTGGACTCAGGAAGGGGAACATCACACACCGGGGCCTATCATGGGGAGGGGGGAGGGGGGAGGGATTGCACTGAGAGTTATACCTGATGTAAATGACGAGTTGATGGGTGCTGACGAGTTGATGGGTGCAGCACAGCAACATGGCACAAGTATACATATGTAACAAACCTGCATGTTATGCATATGTACCCTAGAACTTGAAGTATAATAATAATAATAAATAAATTTAAAAAAAAAAAAAGAAGCGAGTTATTACTCTTATTAGCTCCGTTAGGTAACTGAGACCCAGGATGTGATAGTTAATTTCATGTCTCCATTTGACTGGGACTTGGGGTACCTAGATATTTGATTAAACATTATTCTGGTTGTGTCTTGAGGATGTTTCTAGGTGAGATTATCATGAAATGGTAGACTGAGTAAAGCAGATTGCCCGCTCCAATGCGAGTGAACCCCATTCAGTTCATTGAAGGGCTGAAGAGAACGAGACTGAATGAGAGAGAATTCATTCTCTGCCTGACTGCTGCTGACCCAGGACGTGGATCTTCTCCTCAGGCCTTTGTACCCGAACAGAACTAGACTATCAGCTCTCCTGGGTCTTGCTGACTTTGGATCTTGGAATTTCTCAGTTTGCATACCCATGTGAACCAAATCCTTATAATGAATCTCTTTTAAAGATACCTATCTCCTATAAATCCTGCTTCTCTGGGAAACCTGGACTACTACAGAGATTTCAGTAAAATCGTCAAAATTTGAATTCAGAGAGTCCAGTTCCATGGTCTGTACCATTATCCACTGTGCTCTCTTTTGCCTCTACAATGAGGTTGGAAAGATAAGTGGGTATTACAGTATTAGTCTCCTAGAGGTATCATAACAAACTGCCACAAAGTGGGTGGCTTATAACAATAGAAATTTATTCTGTCTCAGTCTGAAGTCCAGGATTCTGAAATCAAAGTGTGGGCAGAACCATGCTGTCTTTGAAGGCTACAGGAGAGAATCCTTCCTTGACTTTTCCAACCTCTGGTGACTCCTGGTAACCCTTCACATTCCTTGTCTTGTAGATGCATCACTCTAATCACTGCTTTCATCTTTGCACCACCTTCTTCTTTGTGTCTCTGTGTATTCGCTCCTCTTCTTACAACCAGAACAGCCATTAGATTTAGGACCCGCATTAATCCTGTATGATAGCATCTCAATTTTCAACATCTGCAAAGACCCTATTTCAAAATAAGATTACATTCTGAAGCTCCATGAGGTCATGAACTCTGGGGAGATATTATTCAACCCACTACAGTTATGTAGGGTCTTGTGTGATTCTAATGCATCTGTGAGGTCTGAAGAGACAATTAATTATTACTTTTTAGTCAGGATTTCTTGGGTTGCAAGTGACAGAAACCTAACTACCCCATACTGGCTTTGGCATAAAAGAAATTTATGAGCTCAGGTTACTAAAAAATTTAAACGTAAACTTTAGGTATAAAAGTTTCAGAGATGGCTGCTTCCAGAAACACAAACAAATGCCATCTTTTAAGTATAATTTCTCCTATTTTAATTTCAACGAGGCAGACTCTTCCCAGGAGATGTCAAAGTGGTTTCCATCTCTCCAGAAATGACCAAATCCACATTGCTTTTATCTTTCTTTGAAGTTATTAATAGTGAGAAGTCAAAAAAGTTTCATTATCTATCTTGTTAGCAATCTCAGGTGAAGGAGAATTTCTTTCTCTCCAAAGTTCAAAAGAAAAAACAACAAAACTCGGGAATAAATTCCAGTGGACCAACCTGGATCATATTACATCTTCAGTTACATCTTCAATCCCCAGCCAAGGACAGAGACATTCTAATTAGCCTGGCTAATTCTAACTAGCCCATTGCACTTAGTCCCACTCATCTGGAAGAGTCAGGGATGGGTTCAGAAGAAGAAATTAAGACATTGGACCAAAAGGGAGAATGGCTGCAGGGCAGGCAAAACCAATACATACCAGCCTTAGATTCAAAAGAGGTGAATGATAAAGTTGAATAAACCTTGGGTGTTCAGAAGAAAGCATCCAGGTGACTGCCATTACATTCAGTCTTCCATCTCTAAATCAATGTAGTGCAAAGCAAATACAGTGTAGAATCCATAGTAAGTGCTTATTCCTCTAGTAGGAATGCATTAAGAGGACCAATAGCTTTTATTTTCACCATAAGTATTATTATTGATGAGGCTGTATAATTTACTGAAGATTTTCAGCATACCCAGTTCTATTTCATGAAGAGCTCTAGTCTCAAGAGCTTACATTTTATTTGAAGACATAGCCTCTAGGAATTTCACAGGAGACAAAGAAGAATGAAAGGAGACCAAATGCCAAAAAGTGGACTCAGTTTAATAAGGTCTCTGAAGTAGAAAAACCTTTCACCCTACCCTGTGTGTCTTAAATAGAGTATTTTCACAGGATCAAATCTAATTAGGAACAATGGCACAGGAGTAGAGTGGTTACATGAGTCCTCCTGCAGATGACTATTATAAAAACTGGATTTAAAACTTTAAACAGTTTAAAAACACTGGAAAGCATCCCAAACCAGACAGTAGCCAGAGGAGAGTTTAATCCTGAAAAACCACAACTGTGAGAAGGATTGGTAATTTGTAGCTTTCTGAACTGAGGGTGCTCTGTGATCCCCATGGCTGCAACTGTGAAAACCCACAATCTTACTGGCCTAAGGTGCCGAATATAGGGATAGAAGAGGAGGTAACATTTTAAAGGATGATTCCTGGCAATGAGAATCACAAAATTAGTGAGATATAAACACCAGTTATAAATTCTGCCAAATTCTTCAGCTGACAGCTAAACTGTACATGCACAGGAGCATCCCAAAGGGACCAGTAAAGGGCATAAGTAAACCAGCTGGACATTTACTCTTTAAAGATAGAACTACGAAGGGTAAGATCTGTGAGAGAGAGAGAGAGAGATATACACAAACACACACACACAGATATATATATATATATATATATATATATATATTTTTTTTTTTTTTTAATTACATGTCTTTCCCGTTTTGCACAGCTTGGGCAGCAGAAAAAGGAAGTCTGATAGGCCTGAAATGTCAGGATAGAAAACCTGAGGTGGCTAAACAAACTAGAAATTAGGGGAAAAACCTAGAAGAAAACAAAACTAAGAGGGTGAACCTCGCACCGCCCAAAATCTTGGCAAATAACCAAGTTTTGTAGGCACCTAGGAGATCCCCAGAGAGTCAGGCTAAAAATGCAACACTAGAAGCCATAAGAAGAGAGTAAGGCTATCAGGTGCTACACAGTATAAGAGAGAGAACGTTTGAGCTTTGAATCCTATTAACTACTCACTATAACAAAAATGCAATACTCTTCAAAAGTACACAACATAATCCAGAGTCACTATAATGTGTTATCTACAATGTCTACTTTTCAATCACAAATTACTGCACATGCAAAGAAACAGAAAAGAGTGACCCATACTCAGAAAAAAAAGGCAATAAAAAATAACATGGCATGGCAAAGATACTGTAGTTAGCAGAAAAGTGTTTCAAAATGTGACATGAATGAATTATCTAATAAGGAATTCAAATGGGGAGTTAGAAACTATTAAAATAGAAATTATAGCTCTGAAAGAAAAGTTCAATTTTTAGAGATATCAGAAGAAAAAAATCAGTGAATATGAAGATAGAGCAATAGAAATGATTCAATTCAAATAACAGAAATTTAAAATATTCAAGGAAAATAGACAGAAGTTCAGAGACCTGTGAGACAATATCAAGCATGATCCAACATGTGTATAACAAGAATTGAAGAAGTAAAGTGGTAGAAAGGAATATAAATGTTGTTTGAATATATAATGGTCCAAATGTCCCCAAAGTGGGTGTGAATGATTAATTTAAAGGCCCCCAAAGCTTAACAAACCCATAGCATAATAAGCACAAAGACCTATATTCCTGAACACATCACAGTAAAACTATGACTGTCTTTGGCCAGAAGCCAAGCATAAAGCAACTTTGGAAGCAACCAAAAGAAATAATACATCCCAATAGGAACTAACAATAAAATCTATGGCACACATCTCATCAGAAACTTTGTAGATTGGAAGATATTGAAACAGCAAAGAGCAGTTAAAACAAAACAAATTATTGGCCAGGCGCAGTGGCTCATGCCTGTAATCCCAGCACTTTGGGAGGCCGAGGCGGGCAGATCACAAGGTCAGGAGATCGAGACCATCCTGGCTAACATGGTGAAATCCCGTCTCTACTAAAAATACAAAAAAATTAGCCTGGTGTGGTGGCGGGTGCCTGTAGTTCCAGCTACTGGGGAGGCTGAGGCAGGAGAATGGCGTGAACCTGGGAGGCGGAGCTTGCAGTGAGTGGAGATTGGGTCCTGAACTCCAGCCTGGGCGACACAGCCAGACTCCATCTCAAAAAAAAAAAAAAAAAAGAAAAAACAAAACAAACAAATTATCCATCAAGAATTGTGTTTCCAATTATTTTGCTTAAAAAATGAAGGTGGAAGATATATTTTCAGATAAATCAGAATTAGTTTAACATTAACTCAAAGATCCATAGAGAAATCACACAAAAAAAATTCAGAGCGATATAGATGGAAAACAAGGAATTAAAACAAAATATTTAAAAAATTGATAAGAAGGCAGGAAAAGAGAGAAAAATAAAAAACAAATGTGATAAATAATAAAGATAAAAATAGATGACCTCAATGCAAATTTACCAATAATTATAATAACCTCAAATAAAAGGGAGAAAGTCCACAAGAATAGCTTGAGCCCAGGAGGCAGAGGTTCCAGTGAGCTAAGACCATGTCACTGCACTCCAGCCTGGGCAACAGAGTGAGACTCTGTCTCAAAAAAAAAAAACACAGTCTCAAACTGAATAAAAAATTAAGAACCAACTATATGCTGCCAACAAGGGATGTATTTTAAAATTAAGATCCAAACAGATTAAAGGTAAAATAATTAAAAAGATACCATACAAACAATAAGCATAAGAAAGCTCGAGTGGCTATATTAATGCCAGACAAAATAAACTGCAGGATTACTAAAGGCATTGAGAGACACTATAATAATAAAGAGGTCAACAATTGATTAGATATAGATAGATATAGATATAGACATAGATATAGAAATAACAATAATAAATGGTATTTCACGTCTCTGACTCTGTAATGCAAGGATATCACATATACCACAGTAGCATACGTAAGCATATATATTTTACTAATATATTTTGTACTAAATTTTACTAGCACATTTTTTTCTCCCCCACCAGAACATAAGCTTACAGAATGTGATTTTTTTTTTTGTCTGATTGTTCATTTCTATATCCCCAGCACCTGAAACAGTGGCCAATGGATGATAGTTACCCCAAAATTTTGGTTGAAAATAGACCTATGTGACTAAATAAATGAATAAAATGCCATTGAAGAGCTTGGGATAGTGTAGGGCCTCAATGAATGTTATTTTCCTGCTCTGTTTTCCTTTCCTCCCCCATTCAAAGAAATACATCCGCAAGTTATTGTGAGACTAAGTTCACAGCTCAGGACTCATTCTCATCCCAGTCAAAATAATATGATTATTTGCTGAATGAGACAGGAAATGACCAATAGCCACAACTAATGACACAGTCCCTGGCTGAGGAGATGAATGAACAACTTCTACGCAGAGTAAGCAATAAGGAACCACAGGAATGTGAGGCAGAAACATTTGTTAATGGTTTTTAAATGAAATGATACAGCTTGCCTTCCAGTTATTCTTTGATGACTCTGACATTCACCCTACAAAATTTAACTGCAATTTTTTTCAGACTAAATTCTTTTTGCCTGCACACCCAATTCTGAGGAAAGTGATAAATCAATTCGACAAATCAGAGAATTAGAGTTCCTCATCTTCTCCAAGTAACAGGCCCCTTCCAAGACCGGATGAATAGTATAGATCCTCCAATGGAAGGATTTTGAAAACAATGCAAAACAATGTTTTACATACACTTTTAGGAGATTGAAGGACTCTGTTGGCCAGATCCATACACTATGTTTTCTGAGGCAAAGTTCTTCACTTTACAGAGGAAAATACCAGGATCCAGAGAGGAAAATCATCTAACTCAAGGTCACTGGACTTACTAGAAACAGTTGTGAACCAACTCCACATCTCCTAATATCAAGTCTAATGTTATTTTCATTATAATTATTTTGCTTTTCATAGCAGACAAAATCTTTGCAGCCATCTCTGGCAAATGAGGTGTGTGACTCCACTAGTTAATGTCCATTTTGGAGGGGGAAAATATGAGTAGAAAGTAATGAGATTAGGGCTTGTGCCTGAGAGGAATGCTGATTTCAATCTTGACTCTCTACTTAGCTGTGTGATCTTGAATGCATTGCGGAATATTTCCGAGATTCTGTTTTTCTTGTTTGGAAAATGAAAATTAAGAACACCTATCTCACATAGCTTTTGTGAAGATTAAATAAGAAAATCTTAAAAAGCATTGACTGTTAGCAGGAGTAGTAATGTTATCAGGAGTTTAGTACTTTTATAATGTAAAGCAGTTTTTGGAATAGAAGTGGAAAATATTTTGAGTAATGACAATATCATTGGGAGAACTGTCCAGCTATCCACGGAAACAAGTACAGCCAATTCACAGGGGGCTCAAATAATGTGTCTCTGCAATTTAGCAGAAAGGCCATCCTGTGAGAGCTAATCTCCTGATATTCAATAGACAGTGAACGTTTTAGTCGGAATATGCTAGTTCGTGCTCCTGTAACAAATCATGAAGGCTTACAATTACAACAAATGTTTATGTCTTATTCACATAACTTGTTCATCACCAGTTGCCTTTGAAACTCCTGGACCCGCTGGGAAGCAGACTCTGTCTGCAATATCGCCTATCATCAGAGTAGAAGAGTAAGACAGCTATGATAAACCGCATGCTGCCTTCTGCCTGGTAATGACACGTCTCACTTCCGCACACCTTTCAGTGGCCAGAGCAAGCTTCATAACCATGCTGTATACCATGGGGCAGGACAATATTTTCCTCCCTCTATGAAGCCTAGCGAATATCTGTGAACAATAATTCAATCTACCTTGCTTGATTAGAGCTATCCTTGTAGAATGGACCACTTTAAGTAATGAAATACAGAGCCGAAGTATTTGAGCCCAACCAAAATGACCAATTGAGAGGAAGGAGTCCTCAGATGACACAGAACAAAACCCAAGGCCAAATCAAAATTATCACAACTAGGCAATATGAAAAAAAGAAGCAGATTAACGGAAAGGCCATAGTCTCCATAGGAGCTGGAAAAGGGAGACGATGACATAAAATATGAATTCCCAATCATTTGGCAAGAGCGCCCTGGTTCACTTGGCAAGCATTTTTTGCCTTAGTAACATCTGTAAGATGGGGTCATAATAATAAACAGATCTTAGAGTGGTCATGGGAATCACTAAACAAAATGATTGATATGTGCACAAGCACAGCACAGTATGTGGTCCATATTAGATGATCATTAAATACTAGCATGTGTGTGTGTTTACACAGATATACATATATATACATATGCACATACACACACGCTATATCATCCATATGTTATAATATATCCACATATTGTGGATCACATCCAGGGTCTGGACCTTGAGAGGAGGCTGAGTCTGCAGACTCCACATGGCTCTGGTGCTGCCCTCCACGGTCATATGGCATGTCTTGGAGCCCTCACATCTATATTGTACATTACCATTTGCAAAGCACATGTCCACCCACTTTTTCCCATGTAATCCCTGCAAGCCCACGAAGTGCAAGGTCCCACAGTTTGTAAGTGGCAAAGCCAAACTCCAAGCCGGACTTCACCTGAGGCCTTTGGGATCCAAATCCTGTGCTCTTTCTCCAACCAAATCCTGCCTGCAGCAAAGTTCTGGCCACCTTCCGTGATCTCTCCATTCTCCTCCCCACCCACTCCCCACCGTCATTTTCTCTCTCTCACCCTCCCTCTCTGCAATAGCTACTTCAAAGGAACAATATTTGAAGAATAATGGTGTTCAGTTACTCTAGTTTTCATTCAGGGTGTGTGCCTCCCTTTCAAGTCTCCTGGTGTGTCCAACCCAGTACGTGACTGGCTTTGGGTTGGTTCAGTCCCTGTTCTGGGTTCCATCTGCCCTGGCACTGAACGCTGGGCCTGCTTCTCATTGTAACAAGGTTGCACTAATTAGCTGTGTTGGATTTTGCATATGGAGAATGCAAATAAATGCAAAGCAGCATGCAAATTAGCATCATCCTGGCTCTCCCAAAGAACCAGTCTGCAATACTGATGTCAGTGACAAAGTGTATTAATAGCCCATCTCACTAAGGCATGCTATTTTTTCAAAGGAGGCAGCCATCAGGGTTTTTCTCTTTTTTTTCTTTTTTCTGGAATAATAGTGACTTTATATTGAATTCCAAGTTTATGATCCTTGACAAGAAGTTCATTGACCACAATGCTATGTTCTCTATAGAAGGCTCTTGTGGGCAGTAGGGTTTGATGGAAAGAGAGCACAGACTCAGGAACTGAGCCACAGAGATCGTAGTTTAAAATCCTGCTCTTTGCTTGGACGGTTACTTAGTCTGAGCCTCAGTACCCTCAACTGTAACATGGGGTTAATCAATCTACTACAGAGTCGCTGATGAGGACTAAATGAGATCATGTTTAAAGTAGGCTGAAATACAATGGGTGAGCAGTAAGTGTTCATCTCCTCCTCTCCTATTCTTTCCCGCTTTGAGGAGCTAAGTTGGTAATTCATGGAGACCAGAGGGTGCTCATCTCCCCTTCCTTGTTTTCCCCGTATTGCTTGCCATTCCGTTAAATGTGTTTAAATGTGTCTTTCTAGTACAAAGCTGTGACAGTAACACACAGGCCCAGTCATTTTTTGCAAGAAATTATAAGACGTCTTACATCTTCCAGAAACGAGACAATGACTCTGTCCTGCTCCCAACAGCCCACCTCTGTAACACAGCAGCTATTCTTGCAAAGCCTCTTCTATCATCCTCCCAACCCTAACACCTTTCTCGGGTTCCCTGGGAGGTTAGGGGCTCTCCTCTGCACTCCCAGAACACCTGCTCCGTGGCCTCTTCAGGACTGTACACTGTTGCCATAGCCTGGTTTATCTTCCCCCCAAACAGATTGGAAGTTTCTTACAGGCAGGAACTAGTTCTGAGTCATCTGTGTGTGCTGAGCACACAAGGAAGACATCCCGGCACAGAAAAGGTGCTGGGTATATGTGGGAGTTAGAGAGATGGGGGAGGATAAAAGGAAAGAAGCATCACCATATATTTAGCAGGGGCCACATAAAAATCTGCATAATTTTTCATAACAAAACACAGACAAAAGTGATACTTATATTCTGGAAACGCATGAAAACCTGAGCTTGGGTGCCTGACACCAAGCCCCACCCTGAGCAGAAAGAGGCCACATGGACACGGATCTTCTCTAACACAGAGATGGTGCCCTGAAGTGGGCACATGGGGACAGTAGAGCTTCTGGTTAGGGCTTGGGGTTTCCCAGGCCAGGCTCATCCACTCAGAGTTGAACATCCCAATGTTCTGTCCAGATGTCCAAGATTCCCATTCTGTCACTGGAGTCTTGCATCTGATGCAAAATAAATGGCTGTTGTTCAAACTTCCTGTTCACGCACTGGTGGGGAGGGCACGCACACACATACACACTAAGGGGCACACATCTGGAGCTGCTCACAGCCAACAGACACACACTCTGAGATCAGCTTTATCTTCTTATGTGTTCCAAATGCCCAGACTCTGCTCTCGGTGGTTACAGGCATTTCTGAATCTCCACAGATGCCAAGCGTGAAGATAGCCCCAGAGTCCCCAGCTGCTCCACGTGCCCAGGTCCCCCGCAGGGCCTCAGCTCTGGATGAAGACGGCACTCCTAGGATCCCACTCAACAATCAGTCTCCAGAGGATCCCTTGCCATTGGGCCTGAGGAGTGTCCTGGGTTCTCCTTTTTGGGCTGTTAACTTCAAGGCCAAAAGGCAGAGGTATCAGCTGAGTGAGCCAGAGGACCTACGGAAAGGAAACTCTCCAGCCGCTGGCCCCCAGCTCTGTCTCATGGCAGCCGCTGGGAGAGTTGTTCTCACTTTGCCGGTGAAGAAACTGAGAGATGAGGTGGCACATACACCTGCACTTGGCCCCTGGACTGGAGCCAAGACCACCATGCAGCCTCCGGGGGCCTGGCCTGGGGACCCAGGTAGATGGTGCCTGGGTCCTGTGTAGATGGTTCTCAAAGAGCTCTGCGCTCTTTGAGAAAACAAGTTCTTAAGAAGAAAACAGTTCAAAGAGTTAGGGTGAAAATTCTAAGCCCCCAGAGGGTCTCACCTCTCCATAGGGGCAGGAAGGAGGGACGGGCATGGCTCTTCCTGGGGACAAAGCTGAAGGGTAGCATTTGGCCCTCCTGGGGCGGAAGCCTCCATGGGAGGAGGAAAAGGCTGGAGAGACTGAGGAGTAAAGCAGGAGAGAGAGAGAAAGGAGAGGGGGAAGAGGAAGGGAGAGAGGGAGGAGGAAGGAAAGGGGAGAGGGAGAGAAGGAGCGAGGCGGGGAGGACCGTCTACCTTAGAGGGAAGAGTGGGTTCTCCATGGAAACAAAAGTGCCTGTTTGCCTTAGGATGCCACCAAGGAGGAAAATTGTAAATCACTTTCCAGGCAGGAGGCAGGATGATTGCCCTGTCTTTGACAGCTGAATTTGAAAAACACTCCTATCAATCATCATAGATCCTGTGGCGCCCACCTATGCCAGGTGCTGTGGGGGCTATTAAAAAAAAAAAAAAAAGACAGGTCTCACACACACTATTTTATCTTACACATTCCTTTTAGACAAATATTATGCAGGAATTATTTTTCTCTTCCCCCCTCCTCAACTGCAAAGAGAGCAACGGAGGGAAAGAGGGAGGCAGGGAGGAACAAACGTATTTACCTGCCCACCACACCAAGAAGGATCTTTCATCCAGACACAGGTGCTGGAGGTGGAGAGACTTAAGTCTGAAACTCAGCAGCCCCTGTGCCATTTATTGAGCGCTTACTGTGTGCCAGGCCTAGTGCCGAGTCACCCACATTCTCCTATTCTCACTACTCCCATTTTTCTGAAGAAGAAGCTGGTTTTCAAGAGATGTCACACAAGTGGTCCAAGTCACAGCACTATCAGGAGGCAGGTGGCAGGACTTCAACAGACTGAAATAAAAGGTGCTTATTCTAAACCCCCATAAAATGGTGCTTTCCCTTTTTCACTGGAGACAGAGTCTGGCTCTGTCACTCAGGCTGGAGGGCAGTGGCGTGATCTCAGCTCATTGCAACCTCTGCCTCCCCAGTTCAAGCAATTCCCATGCCTCAGCCTCCCGATTAACTGGGATTACAAGTGTGTGCCACCATGCCTGACTATTTTTTGTATTTTTAGTAGAAACAGGGTTTCACCATATTGGCTGGTCTCAAACTCCTGACCTCAAGTGATCCACCCACCTCGGCCTCCCAAAGTGCTGAGATTCCAGGCATGAGCCTCCTTTCCTATTCATATGTCCTAATTCCATGTCAGCAAATGCCATAGCGCTGGGTTGGAGGAAGCCAGGCCTGCAGGAAAAATGACAAGCTGAAGGAAGGAGGTTGACTCCTGCTTGTCTTAACAGGCACTTTGGTGGGTGCTATGAGACCGCTGTGCATGTGTGCCTGCATGTGTGTCTGTGCGTGTGTATGTGTTTATGTGTACGTGTTTAAATGCGTACATGTGCGAGCATGACTGTGTATTTATGTGCCTCTCTGTGTACCTGTATGTTTGTGCATGTGTGTAAGTGCAAGTGTGAGTGTGTGTGCATGTGTGTGAAAGAACATAAATGTGCATGTGTATGTGTAGTATGTGTGTGTAGTACGTGTATGATGCTTGATGGGGAGAAGAATTGGGCATGACAGGGTAGCTGGAAAGGCATTAAGAGTTCCCTTACTTTATATGCAGATAATGATTTTCACCAAAGTGGAGTATTCTCTCTCTCTCTCTTTCTGTCTGCCTTTCTTTCTTTCTTTCTCTCTGTCTCTCTCTCTCTCTCACACACACACACACACATACACACACACACACACATATCCTTGTATGTGATTTCTTCTTATGTGTGACAGAGCTAACTGCTTAAAAATTACCTGACTGGCAGCCACTGCGCTGGTACATTCACAAGTTTGACCCCAGGTGGATTCCATGAGGGAAGTGTTGTTACCCTCATTCACAGAGAAAATGAGGCTTGCAGAGGTCAGGTGACGTTTCCAAGGCTGTGACTCAACGGTGGCTTAATTTCCCCTTAAATGTGACTGATTTCAGACATACCAAAAAAAAAAAAAAAAAAAAGTATATATGGGAACATAATGCCTGCTGTTTTATTTAAGGTAAACATCCTTCTTTCCCAAAAGTAACTTTGAGGTTTCTCATTCCCTTAAATGTGTGTATAGTGTGCTGTTATTGAACAACATACATCCTGGTTATTCTCTGTTTACCGCTGTCCTACCCAGATCCATCTCTGTGCCCCAGAGACTGCTCCCAGTAGAGGGCATCTCCCAGATGCCCTTGTTTTCTGGTTCTTATTGGGTTCAGCCAAAGAGCCTGGCGAGAGATTGCAGCTGGGCAGGAGGAGGGAGAGACTGGGGTATTTCTTACCGCACTTCATCCTTGCTATGGTGTGATCCTGGGGCCTGCCTGACAGCCTCTCCTCTGACCCTCAGGCCCCCACTGGGTTCCTAGAACACTGCCTCCTATACTTGCCCCTTCTCTAGGTATAAGGAGTAGCAAATAGGGAATAAATAATAGAATGAGAGCCACAGCAAATAGGAATTTGGAATGGCAGCCACAGCAAATAGGAATTTGCTACTCCTTATACCAAGAGAATAAATAAGCCCATTATTTATTCCCATGGGTTTCACCATGTTGCCCAGGCCGGTCTCAAACTCCTGACCTCAAGTGATCCACCTGCCTCAGCTTCCCAAAGTGCTGGGATTACAGGCATGAGACACCACGCCCGGCCATACGCCGATTCTTCAGACTGTTTTTATGCTTTACATCACGTGTTTGAGATTCACCTATATTTACTATATGTAGCTCTAGTTCTTTGATTTTCACTTCTCTGAGATACTCTTTGTATGAGTTTATTTGTCCATTCCCTGTTGAATGGACATTTAATTTAACGGGTTTTTTAAATTTTTTGTATGTTTTGGTTTTGCAAATACTACATTTCTGCTTTGCACATGAGCATTCTCTAGGGAGTATAATTAGGAGTAAAGTTGCTGTAGCGTAATACCGCCAAATTACTTTCCAAAGTCAATATAGTCTTTAATAAAACAAATAGAATTTGAGAGCTGAACAAAGCTGGAAAACCAGGTTCCCCTTACATTATGCAATTATCTGTTTTGAAGAACTATAGCAATATCTGGTTGGAATGAGCCACCCACCCAATGTAAGAATTCTTTCAACAGCATTCCCAGGGGATGGCCAAACAATCCTTTCTTGAACTCTTGGAAATCCACATTGGAAGCCTGATACTTTAACTGTGATCCCTCTGCAGAGCAAGAATAATTTTGGGGGAAAAATAGTCCTCTTTTTTTGCTGTGCTGCTGAAGCCTTCACTCACCACTGGAACGTGTGGCAAAAGGAAAAAGGAACAAAGGATGAAGGCAGCTGGGTAGGCTGGGTAGATGCAGAAGGACCATTCTGCCCTGCTAAGAAGTGTGTGCTTTATCCTGGAAGCAATAAAAAGTCACTGAAGGACGCTGGGCAGGACAGAAGCATGCTCAGATTGGCTTTCAAAAAGTCATTCAATCTGGAGTATCCACGGTGGTGGCAGAGGAACCAAAGAGGGAACAGTTACCGTGACCCTGAAGAAAGATGCTAATGCCCAAATGAAGAGGTACTAAGGCTGGAGAAAGGAACCTGCTTCAGTGGTTGAGACTAGAACCTGGAAGAGAACTAACTGGCTCAAGGCATTTACTTGCCCTATTAACCTCCTGGAGCATTTGTTTCTTTATCTGTAAAACGAGGGTAATAATGGTACTGATTCCATAGAGTTTGTGTGAAGATAAAATAAAACCTGACATTTGAAAAGTGTTATGCCTGGTTCATGGTGTATGCTCACAGTGTGTTAACTATTGTTACTGTTGAAGAACTGTTAAGAACACTTAGGAACAACAGTAGTCAGGGTAGACCAAAGTGCTGTAGCTGAAACCCTTAAATTCGTAATGGTTAAAACACAACAGGATTCTATTTTCTCATATACAAGGGAGTCCAAGGTGAGAGTCTCAGATTTACAGATAGTGTCCTCCACGTGGTGACTCAGGGCCCCTGGCAGCTCCAGGGTCACGTGGAACTTTGTTGTTCTCTTCATCCAGCCTGAGGAAAGGAAAAAGGTACATCCCCTTTTTTTTTTTGAGAGGGAGTCTCGCTCTGTTGCCCAGGCTGGAATGCAGTGGCGGGATCTCGGCTCACTGCCAGCTCCACCTCCCGGGTTCACACCATTCTCCTGCCTCAGCCTCCCGAGTAGCTGGGACTACAGACGCCCACCACCATGCCCGGCTAATTTTTTGTATTTTCAGTAGAGATGGGGTTTCACGGTGTCAGCCAGGATGGCCTCGATCTCCTCACCTTGTGATCCAGCCGCCTTGGCCTCCCAAAGTGCTGGGATTACAGGTGTGAGCCACCGCACCCGGCCTTGTACATCCACGTCTTAAAAACCCTCCTCCTGGATGTGGGCACAGTATTCCCACTCATGGTCCCTTGGTGAAAACCAGTCACGTGGCCACAGCTAGATGCAAGGGAAGCTGGGAAATGTAGTCACTGACAAGCAGCCACTTCTGTCTCCACCAGGGCTTCCCAACCACAGCACTACTGGCATTGCAGGGTGGATAATTCTTTGTTGTCAGGCTGTCCTGTGCACATGGTAGGATGTTTGGTAGCATCCCTGGCCTCCACTTACTAGATACTAGTAGTGTGAGCACAGGCACCAGTACACACACACACACACACACACACACACACACACAGAGGATACAACTCCTACCAAGCTGTGACAACCAAAAATGTCTCTAGACATGTCTTTTGGGGAGAAAAATTGCTCCTAGTTAAGAAATACTGCTTTACACTAAAGAAGGGGAGAAGAGATACTGCGAGGCACCTGGCAACCTCTTTTGGAGACGGAAAATTCAAGCTACTAGCTCAGCTGAATTCCTAGTCCCTACTAGAATGTGAACTCCCTGAATTCATGGGTTTTGTATTCTTTGTTTTCTGCAGAATCTCCACCTCCATACCTGCAGTACCACCTGACTCCAAAAAGGTGCTCAATAAATAGTTGTTAACTAACCGAATGCGTTAGACTAGACCAGCATGTACTAGTCAAACATACCTGGGGTACTTTCCATAAACCAAGCACTGTGCTTATAAAAGATGCCCTCTCTCCTCGCCGCAGGTAATAATTAATAATAACAATAATAACAAAAGCCCAGATCCACTGGAAGAAGGAAATCACATGAGATCTGCCAACCTCACCCCTGGAGGCGATAAGCATTGGTACCTAAAGGACAAATACAAAATTCCGGCTCCATCAGCTGCTCCCCACCACTGCTAAAGGACCTCATGACACTCGAATGCTGGAGATCCCTCTGCCATGCCTGACATCAAGCCATTACATTCTTTGAAAGAAGACCTGATTATGCCATAGGCAACAACCTACAATTTCTCATCTGCTAAGTGAGGTTCTGTGGGGTTTTAATTCTCCCCTTCAGTTTAAAGGCTCCCATCCCATCTTTTAAGTATTTCCCATCCTCCTGGCTCTGACACCTCTGTCAACATTACAAGGCAGGAGATGCCATGACATTATGGTTGCCATGGATGAATCTAATGGTTATATTGATTTCTTGGTTACATCTGCTCCAAAAGAGCCACAGAGAATCAGGCCCCGAGGGTCTGAAAGATAAAAGGAGAAAAAAATAAATGGACTTTTTTTTTCCTTCAGGGAAATAATTACCACAAACAAATTAACCTGTGAGCCCATGTTTAGAAGCATTTATTACAACAGACCGTGAAATACAAGCACAGCAGTACAGGGCACCCATTGCGCAACACGGGAAGAGTCAAACACCAAAATCGCTTGAAAAAGAACCTCGAAGTTAGCTTCAAGGCAGGATGATTAAAAAGCCAGACAGATTATACCTGTCATGAAAAAAAGATATTTACTAGCTTTGTGAAATTAAAATCCCTAAGCTGCAATCTCTTCACTTGTACCATGGAACTAATAATATTAATACCTTCCTGGCAGAATGATCATGAAAAACACATGAAATAACAAGTGTGAAAATATCAAGCAAAGTCTCTGTCACACATTACAGTTTCAATTAGTATTATTTTTGCTTCACAGGGAAAAGAAAAGTGGATAGTCAGAAAATATGCATGGCTTTAAGCATGACAATTAATAAGAAGGAGGAAAAACTGGGACAACCTCGGAACAACCTCCTATAAATAGAAACAAAACCAAAATGTCCATAAAAACCACGCGCAGTTCCTCCATGACACGAGCAGGCAATAACCAAGAGGGTCCCTCTCAGGAGGCCATATGACATGGAACCCAGACAATGACTTTCCAAACCTCAACATCTGCACGTCTTCCCACAGTCAGACCAGCACCAGCACAGAAGGTTCTATCCTGGCCAGCCTTGGGGAGAGCAAACTTCCCACCTTGCCACCCCCAAGAGACAAACAAATCAGGCAATTAAAAAGGGTGAGAGAGAAAGGGGACAGATTAATTTCTAGAGCCAGTTTGCACATCAAAACCAGACTTCAGCGACCAAAGAAATCGGACAAAATTCATGAAATAAGAGCCTGAGGGTCTGTTTTAGCCCGATGTTACCATCCACACCATTAAGTTAGTAGGGCAAACATTTTGACTCCAAATCCACATATCTAAGACATTGGCCAGTGGGGGAAAGGCCCCTTCTTCCCCTTTTCCTTGGTTACTAGGCACTAATCTAGGTACTGTGGTATAAGAAGATGATGAGACACATACTCTGCAGTGTGTCTTCAAATGTGGCAACTATTGAGAAGACTTGGATAATGTTAGGGATTGTCTAAGAAACACAGGTAAAATGGTGCCTCTTGCACTGTTCAGAGAGCCCCCCAGCCCCCAGACATTTTAGACTTGGTCAGGCTAGACCACGGAGAGTCTTCTGGTTCTGAAGGTGGCAAAATCTAGATATGCTAGCTATTTATTTATTTATATTTTTTTGAGACAGAGTCTCTCTGTCACCTAGGCTGGCGTGCACTGGCGTGATCTCAACTCACCACAAGCTCTGCCTCCCGGGTTCACGCCATTCTCCTGCCTCAGCCTCCCAAATAGCTGAGTACTACAGGCGCCCGCCACCAGGCCGGGCTAATTTTTTGTATTTTTAGTAGAAACAGGATTTCACCATGTTAGCCAGGATGGTCTCTATCTCCTGACCTCAGGATCCACCCGCCTCGGCCTCCCAAAGTGCTGGGGTTACAGGCATGAGCCACTGCACCCAGCCTATAACACTGATTAAAAGTAGCCCTCCCACAACTAGAGCCTTTAGATGATAAGCATCCAGAGTCATCTGCTTTCCTGCAAGAGAAAGAGTTCTGGGTAGGCATCTATAATGCACTAAGCATTGGGAACAGACTCAGAGGTGAGAAACGTTCATATATTCATTCAGCAAACGTTCATTAAGTTCCCACTATGCGACAATCATGATATTAGGAACTGGGTTCAGAGCAGTAAATCCAGTAGGAAATGAGCATCATTTTTTCTGCTTTCAAGTTGTTCACGGAGATACGGAAAAGTAAACAGAAGTCAAAACAGGAGTGGTAAATCCAACAGGAATGGACAGGAAGGGCCAAGACGAGTCCACAGGGTGAGCAGGAATGAGTTAAGCAAAAAGTTTGTTAAATAAATGAATGAATAAGTATGAATTAATTAATTAATAGGTGAGAAACAGGGACCTCTGCGCGGAAGAGATTAAGTGCAAAAGCAAAGGAGCATGCAAGAATATCTAAATTGTCAGCGAGTAAGTGATCTGGTGCGGCTGGTGTGTGCTAAAGTGGCAAGGTACTAACAAGAGCAATGATAAGAACACAATGATGGCTGGCATTTTCTGAGTTTTTTCCATGCACTGTTCAAAGGGCTTTAGGTGCATTATTTCATTGAATATACACAACATTACTAGCTCCATTTTACAGATGAGAAAACTGAGGCATTCATGAGACTAATGAGAATTTCCCCTTGGTCACACAGCCTACAAGTGGCTCAGCTGGGATTCAGACTAATGCCAGAGACTTCCTTCTTCACCTGTGGATCTTGAGGAGGGATTTGCTGGTCACAGGAAGGCTTCTAGACTCAGTCTTGTCAGAAATTAAGAGGCCAAGAAAAGATGCTACACAGTTTTGGCTCATGAACATCTCACATTCTCTAAGGAGAGGCAGGCAAGGGCAAAGTCTACACAGGCCTTGAAAAGTCTAGACCACAGGTTGGACAAAGAGACATGCCTGTGCCTCTGACCCAGAATGAGGGTAAGTTGAATATTTCTTTGACACATTGATGAAGGCTTCGTAGAGGTGGTATCATCTGAGTCAAGTCTGGAGGGTAGAGAAAGATATCAGGCAGATGTCACAGTATATGCAAAGGAAGGGAAGCTAGAAACTGCACCATGTGTTGGAGGCAGGTAGGTTTGGAGCAATCTGAAGCATACAGGAGGAGCGGCAAGAAGGACTCGTTTTTTACTCAGAGCTTGTCTGTGGCTTGGAGTCCAGGGTTTAGGTCCCGGAGAACCAGTAGCTTGAGGGTTCTTCAAATTCAGAGATGGTGGCCCTGAATCACTTAACATGGTACAGATGAAACTTATGCAAGAATGCCCTGCACACACATGGAGGGCTTTCAAGGTACTTATCACCTGTCACCTGCACCTCTAAGAGGATGAAGGCTGCTGGCAAGAGAGCGGGCTGAAGGACCCCAAAAATGTCTCTTTCCTCTTCTCTTTTTTCAATTTCACACACATACGTACAGAAGTTCCTTACCACTGAGAAAGCCCACCAAAAACACCCAGACCAGGAAAAAGGCAAGAGAAGAAGGAGGGAAAGCACCTGAGCACCAATCCCAGCCCTGCCCTGACCAGCTGTGTGCTCATCTCAACCATTTGCTCCTCCTGGGGAAGACTACATTTCCCAGCCTCTTTTGCAGTTACTTTGAGGCCATGGGGCTGAGTCTTGGCCCATGCAGACTGAGCAAAATGCACAAAAGCCTCCACTTCCAGGCCTAGCCTTTTTGAACATCCTAAGTGACCCTCTGCCCTCTCTTTTTCCTTCCATGGTGACTTTGGGGATCGTGTGCTCCAAATGATAGGGGCTATAGCATGAAGGAGGGCTGCCCTACCCCAATAAGACTGCAACTTAAGCAAGAAATGCATTCGATATGTTAATCCATTGAAACTTTAGGTTTGTTGCTGTAAAAGATAGTGATTCTCCAGTGGTTCTAAAAGCTTGATCCACAAACCCACAGCCTCAGCCTCAACTTGGAACTTATCCGAAATACATATTCTCTGTCCAGGTGCGGTGACTTACGCCTGTAATCCCAACACTTTGGGAGGCCAAGGTGGGTGGGTCACCTAAGGTCAGGAGTTTGAGACCAGCCTGGTCAACATGGTGAAACCCCGTCTCTACTAAAAATACAAAAATTAGCTGGGTGTAGTGGTGGGCACCTGTAATCCCAGCTACTTGGGAGGAGGCAAGAGAATCACTTGAACCTGGAGGGCACAGTGAGCCAAGATCGTACCACTTCACTCCAGCCTGAGAGACAGAGACTCTGTCTCAAAAAAAGCAAAAGGAAAAAAAAACACAGATTCTCAAGTCCCACCCTAAAGCTGCAAAATCAGACAGAAACTCTGTGCTCAGGGCTTAGAAATTCTTTTCAAGTGATTCCGATGCAGCTACAGTTTGAGAACCACTGGCTTCCTCTGAGAGGTTACTGTGTGGCCTTCATCTTTTTGAGCCTTGGTTTCCTCCTCTGTCAAATGGAGATAAGAACACGCCCCTCTGCAGAGTTCATAAGAGGGTCAAGTGATACTGCATGAAACGATGTGTTTAAGGAGCCTGGCATGGTAGTTGATACACAGTCAATGCACAATAAATGTTATTTCTTAATAAACAAAAATGTTAAATGTTAGTTCTTTTTCTTTCAGCTAGGGGCCAGGGACTGCCAGAAAAATAGAAGGTGGGGATGGGGATTGCCGGAGACATAGGAGGTGGGGTCAGACTCATACCTCTAATCTGAGCACTTTGGGAAGCCAAAGTAGGAGGATGATTTGAGGTTGGGAGTTCAAGACCAGCCTGGCCAGCATAGTGAAACCCCGTCTGTACTAAAAAATACAAAAATTAGCTGGGCGTGGTGGTGGGTGCCTGAAATCTCAGCTGCTCGGGAGGCTGAGGCCAGAGAATCGCTTGAATCCAGGAGGCAGAAGTTGCAGTGAGCCGAGATCACGCTAGTGCACTCCAGACTGGGTGACAGAGCAAGACACCTTCTCAAAAAAATTTAAAATTTTTTTTAAAAAAACAATAGAAGGTGTGATTCCTGCCTCTTGGCACTGTGCTGGACAGCTTGTGAGCCCCCAGTGATTCCTACTTCCCAGTATTCAAGCCCTTGTGTAACGCACTCCACTTGCAGGTGGGCTGGACCTAGAGACTCACTTCTAATGAATGTAATATATTAAGCTAAGCTCCTTTTAAATGTCCGAGGGGAGGATTATTTGCCTCTCCCAGCTTCTAGAGGCCCAGGTGTTCCTTGGCTTGTGGCTACATCACTCCAATCTCTGCCTCCTTTTTCGAATGGCCTTCTCCTCTTCTGTCTCTTACAAAAATACTTGTCACTAGATTTAGGGTCACCCAAAGAATCCAGGATGATCCCATCTCAGGATCCTTATATGCAAAATATATTTTTTTCCAAGTGAGATGATATTCACAGGTCCTAACATGTAGACATTTCTTTTGGGGGTCCACCATCCAACCCACTACAGTGCCCAAAGAAGAGTCAGGTCTTGTTCAATCTTATATTCCACTGACCAAGACACCTCATTTGTAATGCATGACACAAACTTGAAATTTGACAACATTTTTAACAGAATGGCAGAAATGCATAACAGTAAAGCTATTGGACTTTAGAATTAGCTAAACCCCTATTCAAACTTCAACCACTTACAAATAAGTGACGTTAGGCAAATTACTTCACCTCTCTGGACCTCAGTTTCCTCCTGTGGGCATTTTAATAATGCATATCTCATGGGGGTGTGATGAGGATTGAGGTAGTAAATGCAAAGCCACTACACAGCGTCTTGCATCAAGCAGGGCTACAAAGTGTGAACATAGTGCCTGCTACACAACAAGTGCTCAGAAAGGCTCGCTATTCCAACTAGAATTTTGAGGATTAGAGTTGCTGTTCTTCCTCTCACAAAACCTCCTAGCCTTTTGCTCTGACTGCCACAGTGACCGTTTTGCCTGCTCAGAAAGGAGAAAGGAAGAGGGAAGTCCCTGAGGCACCCAACACTTCTCTTTTGAGACAACTGTGGACAAAATATCCCAGCCCTGCCCTCCCATCTCCTGGCTGGTTTCCTCCAGCAATGCCTCCCAGAGAAGGGCTGGCGGTGAGCTCCCCTGGGCCCCTCAATGTTATTCCTGGCATGAGGTAATACTGCCTGTGTCCTCGGAGGCCCATAAGAATCCCCGCAGTTTGTCTTTCATCAGAGCAACTCAAAGCTGTGTGGCATCCTCCCCAGAAGACCAGGCTCCCAACCCGGTTGTGGGAGCCGCCTACTTCCCAGGATGGTCTGGTATGTGCAAGGCAGAGGGAGAGAGTGTGAACCGAAATAACCCAGCCCAGCACTGGCTCGAGGGCCACATACCTCCAGACTGCCAGGGAGATACAAGGCTTCATGTGTAAAAAGAAGCTTCCTGGGATTTTCTGAACGTTGATGCTCTGAGTCACACTGCAGTGGGCCCACATTCTCACTGCCGTACTGAGTAGCTGTGTGATTCTGAAAATTTCACTTAAACTTTCTGTGCTTCAGCTTTGGCTTCTAGGAAATAAAGTAGAGGATAGTAACATCTACTTCACTGAGTTGCTGGGAGGATTAAAAGAGACAGCTGAGTAGAGACTAGAAGAAAATATTTGCAGCACCTGGATCTGACCAGGGATTTGTATCAAGGATATATAAATCACCCTCGTGACTCGATAATAAAAAGACAGACAACCCATCTTCCCAAATACAGAAGAGACCTAGACACTTCACAAAGAAGATATATGCAGTAAGTGCATGAAACAATGCCCAATGCCATTAGTAATTAGGAAAATGTAAATAACAACCACGGCCAGTCAGCACTCCACACCCACTAAGATGGCCAAAATCAAAAAGACTGTCAATACCAAATGTTGGTGAGGATGTGGAACAATTGGAGTTCTCCTCTGCTCCTGGCAAGAGTTAAAAAATAATACTGGCCGGGTGCGGTGGCTCACGCCTGTAATTTCAGCATTTTGGGAGGCCGAGGCAGTCAGGAGTTTGAGACCAACCTGGCCGACATGGTGAAACCCTGCCTCTACTAGAAATACAAGAATTAGGCAGGTGTGGTGGTGGGTGCCTGCAATCCCAGCTACTCAGGAGGCTGAGGCAGGAGAATCGTTTGAGCCTGGGAGGCATAGGCTGCAGTGAGCTGAGAACATGCCATTGCACTCCAGCCTGGGTGACAGGGCAAGACTTTGTCTCAAAAAAAAAAAAAAGAAAAAAAAAATACCACCACTTGGAAAAACAGTTTGGCAGTTGCTTAGAAAGCTAAAAATATACTTAGCATATGATCCAATAATTCCTCTTCTAGGTATTTCCCCAAGACGTATGTCCATAAAAATCCTTGTCCATGAAATCTCATAGCAGCCTTATTCATCATCAGTGCACACTTCAAACATCCCAAATGTCCATCAAATAGATGAAATAATTAACAGTGTGGAGTATCCAGACAATGGAATAGTAAATAGCGATAAAAAGGAAGTGTTTTTTATCTGTGCAACAACCTGGATGAATCTCATCAACAGGGTGCTGAAGAAAAGAAGCTAGACATGAGGAAAGTAAAGATGATTTTAAGAAGTTCTAGAACAGAGAAAATGCATGGGTAGGACAGAAATTAGAACAGCGGTCACCTTCATGTGGGGTGGGCAGGATGGAAAATAGAGACACAAGGAAACTCCCAGGGGTGATAGAAATGTCCTGTGTTCTTGTTTGGGGGTGAGGGGTAGTAGGATGTATACATATGCAAAACACACCAAATTCTAACTTAAGATCTTTGCATTTGTCATCTGTAAGTATATAGCGATAAAAAATATTTAAAAAGGATATTGTATATAGTAGAGAGATTAGCAAGGGGGCCAAGCTCATAGACGGAACTCAGTAAAGGCCAGCTACTATTAACAAATTGGAGAAACAAGTAAAAACGACTCAATTGTATGCTGGGAATTTAAAGCACCGATCTGAACCATGAGCCTCTCTAGTCAGGTCCCCTCTTGGAGAAGGGGCAAAACTCACCCAATGGAACCCAAGGCGAAGACTGTTGTGGCCTGCCTCCCATGCTTCCTAATTTTTCTCCCATAAACAGAGAAACAGAAAAGGTGCATTTAGTGATGCAAACATGAAAGATGCAGCTCTAGGAGGAGTGGAACAAATGCCGAGGGTGGTGCTGGGGGAGTGATGAGAACAGGCTCACTAAGCAACAAGCAGGCATGAATGTCGCAGAGTGTCCACAGC
The DNA here is from genome assembly GCF_000951045.1 of Mandrillus leucophaeus. Taxonomy (NCBI): domain Eukaryota; kingdom Metazoa; phylum Chordata; class Mammalia; order Primates; family Cercopithecidae; genus Mandrillus; species Mandrillus leucophaeus. The sequence continues at coordinate 705,081 of NW_012101481.1, forward strand.
CCGGGCTGCTCCATCTGCGGGTTTCAGGGATGCCTGAAGCAGCTGTGGAAATGAGATTGGTCCTAGCCACTGGGACAGTGGTCTCTCTCTTTTTTTTCTTTTTCTTTTTCTTTTTTCTTTTTTTTTTTTTTGAGACGGAGTCTCTCTCTGTTGCCCAGGCTGGAGTGCAGTGGTGCGATCTTGGCTCATTGCAACCTCCGCCTCCTGGGTTCAAGCGATTATCCTGCTTCAATCGATTCTCCTGCCTCAGCCTCCCAAGTACCTGGGACAACAGGCACGCACCACCGTGCCCAGCTAGTTTTTGTATTTTTAGTAGAGATGGGATTTCACCATGTTGGCCAGGATGGTCTCCAACTGTTGACCTCGTGATCCGCTCGCCTCGGCCTCCCAAAGTGCTGGGATTACAGGTGCGAGCCGCCGCGCCCTGCCGGCAATGATCTCTTGAAGACTGGATAGGCTCCGAGGGTAAGAAAAGGGGCTGGAGCCTAGCTGCCTCTCCCCTACCATACAATCCCAGGCCACCTTTTCCCATACTGGCCTCCCCTACCCCCCTAGGGGGCTCCTCCTGCATCCTTCACTCTTTCCTGGATTGTTCACCCTCTGCTGTGTTGTGGCCTACACGGAAGCAGGAGAAGTCGCTCCCAGCCTCGTGCGGTCTATTCCACCTTAACTGAGATCTCTCATTGGACACAGGTCTGCAGTGGCTCCCAGGATTGGCTTCGAGTGGCTACTGGCTCAGATCTCAAGGAGCCTCATCTATTTCACATGAGATAAACCAGATGAGGTGTCCCCTGGTTCTGCCCTGGGCGGCTGTGAACTTCCCATTACTCTGGCTGTGGCTGCTGAGTCTTCTCCCAGAGGTCCAGGGGGCAGCCGAAGAAAGTTGCTGATACCGGCAAGCAGGGCCTCCCTCCTGGTCCCCTGCACAGCCTGCACAGTCCACTTTCCAGGCTTCCGTGGCCTGACTCCAGCCTTGCCAGCCATCCAGAGATACCGACATTTGCATAAGGTAATTGCTCTTTAAATGCGTCTTTTAAAGAGAACACTGCATCCGAGGATTATAACAACAGAAGAAGAAAAAAAATAAGAGTTCCCTCTCATCCACTACCAAACAGGAATGTCAGTGGCAAAGGGCCCATATTTTGGATGCAAATCTTACAAAGGCCTTAGGAGGTTTTAGGGAAAAAATATATCTATATTTGTAGGAAGTGGCAAAACTCTTACCTTTCAGCTAAAGACTTCGTCTCTACCTGTGAATCAAAAGTCAGAACAAACTGCTCTGAATTACTAAACTTGCAACAAGTATTTTGAGGGTTTTTACTGAAGCGAAAGAGTGCTATCGTTTCATTCTCACCCATGACATGCTATGCACCCAGATCTGGCTACCTTATTAGCAAGACCTGGTGCAGAATGAAAATGCTTGTTCAAACAGGAAGAAAAAAAAAAAGCTTTTTTCTTTATTCTGAGCTCTCCATCCTGGCGTGTTTTGTTTTGTTTTGCTTTTATCTGCTATTTAATGTCATACTCTCTTTCGCACAGGAATACTTGCAGGGTGAATACAGCCCCTTGAAGACCTCCACAGCCCTGCCCCATGGCACAATTATGGGATTGATTCTGACCCTCTTCAGTCTTGGGCACATCTGGGCAGATGGGGAGGTGGCAGAAGCAGAACTTCACTTACAAAACACAAACTCAAAGATAAAGTGATTAAGATTTGCAAGAATTTCAAGGTGACCATTGCAAACCTTTAAGCCCCAAGTAGGGAGGCCTCTTATGTCTAGCAGTCAGCATAACTGAAGGTGAGGTGCCTCCCCGTAGAATGTCTTATCAATCTGGGCTCAAGGCCTGCCCCTCTGCCTTTGGCCAAGTTACTGATCTTTCCTGTTTATAAAATGGGGCTAATAACAGTACCGCCTTTGGCAGGCTGATTGAATGATTAGTTGACCTAAGAATAATGGCTAACTCTCCTGCAGCACTTGTTGGCATGAATGGCATTAGGGGCTACCTAATGCCCCACACTGTTTGATGTGTTTTAGAAATATCAACTCACTTAACTCTCATAACAGGCGTGGGGGGATGTCGGTACTGTTTCTGCCTGACAAGAGAGCATGTGGAGGTGTGGAGCAACACGCAACTGGTCCAGGCCCAAACGGCCTGGGCGGGGAGGAGCAGCAAGGCCAAGATTTGCACCCATCCACTCAGCTCCAGAGCCTGCACTTCTGCCAGGGCCTGAAAGGTAAACAGTGGTTATTGTTTCATTTCATCTCCCCCTCATAATGAGCCCATGAGGTGGGGTTGTTACATTCATTTGAGATCATTAAACAGAAGGATACGGAAGCTCAGAGAGGTGAAGGAACTTGCCCAAGGTCCTCCAGCAGGACTCACTCCAGGAGAGGAGGGGATGTCGACTGAGGGGAGGAAAAGGGATAGAGAAGCTGGGGCCTCTGACAGAACGGACCTGCATGGATGCCTTGGGAGTTTTTATGTAAGCCATGGCTCCAGATTCCAAAGGCAGGAGTTTGAGGGGTATAGAAGTATGGGTCATTATAGCCCTGGGATGCTAAAATCCCCGATTATCAGGGCAGGATGGCAGCGTGGAAAGCGTATCTATGTCTTAATTTTATAGCTGGGGAAACTGAAGCTGGATGTGGGAAGTGGCTAGCCTAATGTCCCTTAATCAGAAAACACAGCCCCAAGAGCGGTGACCCCCAGGCCAGCATGCTTGCCAGGTCTGTGGCATGTGCTAAGCACATACCAACGGTCCCAAGTCCATAAATCCAACAGTTAAACTCCTCCTATGAGGCTGCCGGATAACCACCAGGCAGTCCCAGGCACAGCCCAAATCCTTACAATAAAGCCCCTTGCCATTTCTAGCTAGGGGGGGGTTTTAGTTGTAAAAGTTAGGAAAGAAAAACCTCCAACTTTGGAGTCAAGCAGATGTAGAATTGAAAATGGCTTTACCATTTATTAACTGTGTGACCTTAGGCAAATTACTTGACCTCTCTGAGCTTCAATTTCCTCATCAGTAAAATGGATCCAAAGCGAGATCACATCATAGTGAACATAAGTTTCTGGAACAGAGTAAATGAAAAAGAAGTTACAGAGTGTCAAACTGCCTAGTGTAAAAGTTAGCACTTAGTAGGTGCTCAATAAAGACCATTCTGAATCCATCAGAGGCCAAACGTACCTAGCATGTAAGAGAAGGGCCTCACAGGAGATGTCAGTTCTAGAGGCACTTACCACACATCTCTGTCTAAAACCCAAAGAGGGGAAGTTCAGCAGAATTCGGGGAGGTCTGAAATAGGGGCCACCATTCATCATAACCAAGGAAATAAGATCTGGAGGTTCTAGTGATGGGAAGCAGGAAAGGGAAGTTGAAAAGGAGGCTTAAGTGTGAGAGAAGTTACATTTTTTGGAGTTTCCTTTCTATTTAAGGTCTTGCTAACCACTTGGTAAAACTCATTTCTGGTTCATGTTCTTAGCAGGAAAACACATTTCATGCTAAACAGTAAGAACAGACCCCAGCTTGGAAAGTCCTCAGAGGTTCTCATGTTTCTTGTGTCATCTGTAACCGTAGGGTACCATGGGCTGAGTGACTCAATTTGAATAATTGTACTTTGAGGATTTCTAGGGGAAGCACCCAGGGCAACCTTCTGACTGGGATCTTATAACTCACAGACAGAATCAAAGCAAGATGCTTCTGAGGCCCAGAAGGCTCACTCCAGATTGCAATGCATTCATTCAACAAAAATTGATTGCTCACACAATGTGTGCTGAAGATGCCCTCAGAGACTAAAGACCCATAGTGAGCAACCTGAACACAAAGGGGCTTACACTCTGTCGGGGGAGGCTACCAAAAGAGAATCTCCCATGGGAATAGGTTACAGGGCAAAAGGTGTAGAACTTGGGAACCTAGTAATGACTGGGGGTTAAAGAATATCTCTTCAAGGAGATGGCACTAGAGGTGTGAGCTGAAGGAGGAGAAAGGAATGTATTCGTCTCCTGGGGCTGCCATGACAGAATATTATAAATTGGGGAGCTTAAAATAACAGAAAAGTGTTTTTCCACAGCTCTGAAGACTAGCAGTCTGAAATCAAGGTGTCAGCAGGGCCGTGTTCCCTCTGCAGGCTGTAGGGAAGAACCTTTCTTTGCCTCGTCATGGAGTCTGGTGGTTGCCAGCGATCCTCGGTGCTCCTTGGCTTGGAGACGCATCATTCCCACCTTTACCTCCACCTTCCCAAGGCCTCCCCACTGTGTGTCTCTGTCCTCAGGACACCAGCCAGTGGATTAGGGGCCACCCTCATCCAGACTGACCTGATCTGAACTTGACTGCATCTGTGAAGACCCTATTTCTATTACACATAAGGTCCCATTCACAGGTTCTGGAAGTTCAAACTTCAGCATATCTTTCACGAGACACAATTCAGCACGCTGCAGGAAGCAGCACAGGCAGGGTGAGCATCTGACGAAGCCCTGAGCTCGGCAGCAGATGGAGGCTTCAGGAAGGAAGGAAGCCAGTGTGTCTGGAGCCCAGTGAGGAAAAGGGATAGTGGGTGGCAGTCAGATCATACGGACCCAGGAGATGCTGAAGAGCAATGGGGGAATTCACCAGTTTTTAACTCTGAGATAGACACACTTTTTCCAGCTCATGCTGTTTGCCTCAAAGAGGTCAGCATCCCGGCACGGAGTTGTGGCCACGCTGCCTCTTCATAGTCTGATGCACCACACCTGTGACTGGCCTGCCACTCCAGAGCACCAGCGGTGAGGCAAAAATAGCTTCTGGTGTTGACAGCTCTCTGCTCTGGGAAACCAGAGGCTAAAGGTGTCCCATTTACTGCACAGTTGCTGCCTAAGTGCATCCCAATGGGCAGCAGGGGAAACCAGAAAGGGCACTTCTCTGCAACAACAAAAAAAGGAAACTTTGGACATATATATGTATATCAAAAAGTTTGTGCTTAAAGTCAAGATTTGTTTTCTGTGCAGTCTGCCTTTGGTATATCTTTGGTATAAGGGAGTCCAGTCATTTGTTTTACAAATACTTACGGAGTGCCTACCATGTCACAAATATTTTCCTTGGAAAGAGATAAGACAAAACTCCCTGCCTTCCTGAAGTTTCTATTCCAGGGGAGTAGGAGAAACTAATAAATCAACTCAAACAATTAACTGTAGGACCCAGTAGGAGACACCAAGAACAATGGAGGAAAAGAGAACCAGCAAAGAGCATAGCGAGCTTCATGGGATGTGGGGAAGTTTGAGTGTTAAATTTGGTGGCCAGGGAAGGCCACATGGAAATGAAGATACCTGAACAAAGACTGAGAAGGGATGAGGGAGTGGACAGACAGGCTACAGAGGAAACAGCAGGTGCAGAGAACTTGAGGCAGAATTATGGCTGGAGGGTCTGAGTTATGACAAAGGGACCAGAATGCCAGGGTGAAATGAGATGGAAAGGAAGAGGACGTGATCAGAGACGTCACAGGGCTGCATCCCATGGGCCTCGCAGGCCATGGTGAGGCCTGTGGCTTTTACTCCAAATTAGATGGAACCCTTTGAGGGTTTTGAAGTAAATGGGCTTATGTGCTCTGGCTGCCATTTCAAAGGACCACCCAGGCTGCTGTTTTGAGGACAGATTGAGAGGCAAAGGCAGAAGCTGGGAGACCAACCCAGGGGTTGTTGCAAAAATTCCAGGCAGGAATGATGGTGGCTTTGACCAAGAAATGAGAGGAGGTCATAGTCTGGATACATTTGACAGATGGACTGGATAGATAGCGTGACTGCCCAAGGGATTCTTCCTGCCCACTGCATCCATGCACCGTGGTCAGCAGTGTTCCGCCGCTAGAGATGGTGCCAGAGTCAGCCCCCATCTCTCTGCCAGGAGAACTAGGCAGCCGCTTGGGCTGGCCTCCAGGTCCGTTGCCAGCGAGGGGCTACCGAACCATGCACAGGTAGCCAAGAGTACAATCCCACATGAGACCCCAAATTTGTTACCACCCAAGGGGTTATTCCTGCCCACTGCATAAAGAAAGACCATAGCATTGTAGTAGAGAAAGAATTTAATAGACACGAGGCCAGCCACGCCACATGGGAGGTGGAGTTCGTACTCATATCATCTTGTTCAAAGCTCATAGGTTAGGGATTTTTCAAAGGCAGTTTGGGGGAAGGGGTCGGGGTGGACAGGTAACAGGTGCTTGCTGCTGATTGGTTGGGGCAGAGAGGAAATGGTAATGGGTTGAAGCTGTCCTCCTGTGGGGCTGAATTGCTTCTGGGTGGAGCCATCAGGTCCAGGTGGAGCCATGGGCGTCAAATATGCAAAAAACCTGGAAAGAGATCTCAAAAGGCCTATCTATAATAGTAGTGTTGTATTGGGAAAGTTGCATATCTTATAACCTCCGGAATAATGTCTGCACCTTAGTAGGATTTAGGCTCTTCTCCCCACACCCTGATGGTCCCCTATTAGCTTTACAAAAGTGGTTGAGTTTTGGGCAAGGCCTATTATCATTTAAACTGTAGCCTAAATATCTTCTAAAGTTAGCTTGACCCAATAGCCCAGGAATAATTAAGGGAAAGGGAAGATGGAGGTTGGGTTAGCTTAGCTTGCTGTTATAATTTTCTCACTGATACACCTTTTGAAAAATTTTTGCAAATAATTTTCTCACTGATATACTTTTTGCAAAGGTGGTTTCAATAGGATGGATGAGAGAGGGGATGACCAGCTGAAGTTCCTCATCTAAGCCAAAGCCTTCCCGATCTCAAGGGCTTTGTCAGAACGTCTTTTCCATCCTCCCTGCAGCAGGCTTCTTTAGGTCTGGGCTTGACTGTCACCTCCCCAGAGAGGGCTTTGCCGGACCCCAGTTCAAGTGTGGTCCCCTGTAATTCTCATTCCCGTCCATGCGGATGTTGTACTCAAACACAAGTTAGTGGCCTGCTTAGGTTTTGTCTGTTGGCTTGATTTGGGTCTGTGCCCCCAACTGGATGCATCAAGCTCCGTGAGAGCAGAGACCTGGTTTCTCTTGTGCGGTGCCACATCCCCAGAACCAAGCTCAGGGCCACTCAGAGGAGGTGCCCACATGATATTTAAATGAGTGCATATTTACATGAGTATATAAAATATCTAACAAGGCATTTGTTTCAGCAAGGAGGGAAGGAAGGGAGGGAGAATGGAGGGAGCGAGGAAGGAAGGATGGAAGAAGGAAGGAAGGAAGGAAGGGAGGGAGGGAGGGAGGGAGGAAGGGAAGGAAGCAGAATTTATGGAATTTGCAAACTCAGCATTTAAACCCAGGTTTGCTTACCCAAATCTCACTCACTTTCTACTTCCCTCCTCCACCCCACACAGCCATCAATCAATGAACAAACCCATCCTGAGGCTGGCTGGGGAAACTGAGTCCTTAAAATGCTTACAATGTAACTGAGGATGCTAAACTAAGATGTACATAACACAACAGTGACCATGATTAAAAAAAAAAATTCATTAGCAAATTTTGTTGTAGAGGACGATCTAATTATAAGGAAAAATGTTTATGACACAGTTTTAAAAGAACGTTTTAGAAAACAGCATGTAAAATATAATCTCCTTCCTAAAAATATATATGTACATAGCAAATGTACTGGAAGATTTTACATCAAAATGTGAGCTGGGTGTATTTGACTGGGGTGATTGCTTGTATTAATTTGGCTAGTTTGTTTATTTAAATTTTCTGTTGTGATTCGGTATCACTCTTGGAGCAATACAAAAGTAATTAAAATTATATTTCTGCATACATATAAGTCTACAGTGAGCTGCAAGGTCAGCAGCGATTCCCATAGAAGGGGCAGGCCAGTGGTCAGGCAAGGCTTCCAGAAGGAGGAAAGGCGTGGACAGAGGTGGAGCACGCAGGTGAGAGGACATTTCCTGCTGCCGTTTTCCCAGTGACGCTGGGTGGTGGCCCCAGACTCCTCTCGGGTGTTCTGCCTCTTCAAGCCTCTGAGGGAGAAATGCAACTTGTTGGCTGGGTCCCTGAGAGGACCCTCCTGCCTGGCTTTGACCTAGAGGTCTCTTGGTCTCCACTGCCTTCATTCCAAAACACCCCTGAAAGCATCCTTCCTCGGAAGACCCAGGAGAAGCTCACCATTCCATATCAGCTAGCATGGATGTGTGAAAACGTGACCCACATGTCGTCATATGCAATGACGCAGAGAACAGGAGTCACAGTGAGAGGGCCGGGTGGGAGACCCACTCTCCACTGCTTAGCTAGGTGACCCCAGGGGAGTCACTTCATCTCAAAGCATTAGCTGTTTGTAAAATGGGGTAATGAACCTCTCACAGGACTGCAGTAAGGGCAAAGGAAGATAACTTTCGTGAAATTAATGGGAAAAGGCCAGAAAAGCTGCTTTCTAGACAGTAACTCACGCACAAATGTTAGCAAATAATGATCCCATGGAAATTCAGTGCAGGACTCACTCTTGCTGGTAACAGTGAAGGAGAGCACAAAAGTCCCTGTCCACAGGGGCCAGGATCCCTGGGGGTCCCGAGGCCTGGGCAGAAGGCACTAGGGATGCGCCCACAGGGCCTTAGTTACTGCCAGCTTGCTCAGCATGGAGGAAACCTCTGCAGAGGAGGGGTGGACTGATGAAGGGGAGCAGCAGAAGACAATTTCACACCGAGTGCTTACAAAGTGCTTGGAACTGTATTATCTCTAATATAAGACCCTGCCAGGTAGTTATCATCTTCATCATTTTAAAAATGAGTAAAGTGAGGCACAGAGTGTTATGCAACCTGTGCAAGGTCACACAGCCAGAACATGGCCTCTGTACCTTCATTCTATGCACACTAATCTCCATCCCCAGGGCCGAGGGGCTGCAACCGGATGGTTAGGTTTAGTCTTAGCCCTGATGGTGAGGTGGAGAGGGGACAACGGTGACTTGAAAAGCTCTCTGTTCCCCTTGGCAGCTGTCTTTCCATTCTCACCCCCTCCTGCATCCCTCTGCCAGGCCTGTTGATCACAGAGGCACCATCCCATCTGCTCAGCCTAGAAGTTCAGAATCTCCCGTGGTTTCTGAAGCCTCCAACACTATTCTTTGTGACACTCTAAATACAGCAGCTTCTCCTCCTGGGGATGACAGAGGGTCAGTCAGAGCCCTGGGCCTCTGCTCCCAATCCCTGAGCCCAACCCTGTTCCCAAGGCTGCACACTACAAATCCAGCCCCTTATTGGAAGGACATGGTGGGAAGCGGGGAAGGCAGAGAGGATAGGGGATACAGGAACTGCTCCTAGGAAGGGAGGTCCTGAGGTCCAGAGAGGGGAACAACTTCAGGCCTGGCTCATGGAGACGTGTCCAGCCTTAGAGGGAGCAGGATCAAGAAGAGTTCCAGGTGCCGGGTGGGGCAGAAAAGGAGGGTGGTCCCAGAGCCCCGTCTAAGTCCCTGCAGGAAATCTCTGAGGAGGAGCTGGCTGGGGCAGGCTGGGGTGCAAAATGCCTGTTCACTGGCTGTGGGGCAGGAGAGGGCGGAAGCTAAGAGGGGAGTTCTTGTCTGAAGCTCATCCCTACGCTGATGGCCCAGAGTGCAGCTAGGAGGTATGGACTCTGAAGCTGGACTGCCTGGGTTGGAATCCTGGCTCTGTTACTTAATAGATTCTCAGGTAAATGAGTTAAACCTCTCCGTGCCTTAGTTTCTCCATGTTTACAAGGAATGATAATCTCACCTGCCTCAGTGTTGATAAGAGAAAGGAGATGAGTGTGTGTGGGTGAAATGTTCACAGGGAGCCCAGGTTGCGGTCGGCACTGCCCAGTCCAGCGACCGGCACACCTTTTCTGTAAAGGACCAGAGGGTCAATATTTTAGGCTTTGCTAGCCAGATGGTCTCTGTTGAATATTCTTTTTGTATTCTTCAACCCTTTAGAGAGACGTAAAAATTGTTCTTCACTCAGAGTTCTTACAAGCACAGAACACTGACCAGATTTAGCCCAAAGGCTGTAGTGTTTCTTTGTTTGTTTGTTTGTTTGTTTGTTTTGAGAGGGAGTCTCACTCTGTTGCCCAGGCTGGAGTTCAGTGGTGTGATCTCAGCTCCCTGCAACCTCCACCTCCTAGGTTCAAGTGATTCTCTTGCCTCAGTCTTCCAAGTAGGTGGGATTACAGGTGTGCGCTACCATGTCTGGCGAATTTTTGTATTTTTAGTAGAGACAGGGTTTCGCCATGTTGGCCAGGCTGCTCTCGAACTTCCTACCTCAAGTGATCCACCCGCCTCGGCCTCCTAAAGTTCTGAGATTACAGGCGTGAGCCACCATGCCTGGCAAAGGCTACAGTTTAAGGGCCCCTAATCTAGACTAACGGTGACCCTAGAGTTGCAGGTGTGGTTAGGGGCAGGCAGGTTGGCTGGCTTCAGTTGGAAGCAGTTTCTATGCCAGCCTGGTGAGGCAGAGGAAACATGGCAAGACTGGGGGCCTGTGTGGGGTGGAGCACAGCCTGCTGTGAGCTCTCGTGCTGAGCCCTGGACCCACCTGCTGCCATCATTCCCATCGAAGTTTAAGAAGCACCTGAGGCTGGAGCCTCTGAGGACAATGATAATGGACAGTGTGCCATTCCGAAGGGATGACCCCCCACACATCCTCTCATAAACATTTACAAGTTGTTTACTATATGCTAAGCACTGGCCAAAGCCATGAACAAGGCAAAGGGGCCCGGGCTCGACCCTTGGAGGTCTCAGCTGGCAGGTTGCACCTTTGACAGCCCCAAGTTGGGTCTTCATCCTGAGTCTCGAGATGCACTAGCCTCAGTGAACTCCTCAGTCTCCAAGGGTTCCTGGGGTGATCCTCTCGGTGGGGCTTGCGAATCTGGAGCCCATTATTCTGTCCTTCTGGAGAGAAAGAGAAAAAGAAAAAAAAGATCCACTGACTATAAAATGGTAGCAGGATGGTGGCCCACCCGCCTTGCTCAGCTGGTGCAGGGGACAGGGCACCCTTCTAATGAGGACCTTAGAGCATCTGACACATGTTCACTCATTCCAGAAAGCTCTCCTTCACCACTTTAGACACCAGGGTCTCGAGAGGCTCCTAACTGTGGGCCCTGTCCATCAAAGAGATTGACAACATATAGTGAATGTTGCCATTTTACAGATTGGAAAACTGAGTTTGAATAAAGCTAACTAAGGTGTCTAAGATCATGCCATTCACCATGATGGAAAAGTAAATCAGAATCTTATGTACCCTGCCCCACAAACACAGTGTACTCCTTGCTGTACCCCACCAGCATTCTATTCTATAATATTACAAAGCACAGTTGCACCTGGTTGGTTTTCTTTTTTATCTTAACTCATGTCCTCTGTGCCCTGAGCCTACTTGTTGCAGGACTCATGGTTAATCCCTAATGAATATACCAGCAATTGACAGGTGGGTTGAGTTTCTTTTTACATAGAAATGAAAGTAACACCATCTTACATATGAGATCTGGAGGGCACAAAGAAGCCAGTTCTGACCATGCCGAAAGAGTGTGGTGGAATTGGAATGGAAAAGAAAAGCCTACATAAATATCTTAGAAAGAGCATCAAGAATGCGTACCTCAAGCTGGTTCCTTGTTTTCACCTGTGACTGACCGCAACACTAACAAACAAGGGAAAATGAAATCCGTGATCATTCTCAAACAGGGTCACCCTGACATTCAGAGCAGAAACCACAAAGTTTTGCTGTAAAGAGCCAGACAGTATATATTTTAGGCTCGGCAGGGCACAGGTCTGCCTCATGATTCCACTCTCCCACTACAGCAGGAAAGCAGCCACAGACAATATGTAAAGAAATGGACATCGCTATGTTCCAATAAAACTTTATTTACAAAAACAGGCTGTGGGCCATAGTGTGCCAATTCCTGGTCGAGTACAGACAATGGCAATGTGACCACTTAATGAGATTCTATCGTGTGCCAGGAACTCTACATCTTTTAATCTCCTTTCTAAGGCAGGTATTTGCTGAGTGCTCACTCCAGGCCAGGCACTGTTCTAGAAGCTGGGCTTCAGTACAGAAAAAGACAAAACCCTGCTCCCTCAAGCTTACATGGTGGAGAACCCTGCCAACACCCCACCCCCACCCCAGGAAAAAGCATCACCTCCACTTTTCAGAAAAAGAAAAAGGTACGAATCCTAGAACTTGTGAGGGGCACAGCTGGGATTCCAGCCCAGATTCCGAATCTCGGTTCTTTTCAGGGTGCCATACCATCTCTCAAAGCAGAATCAGGACCCTCAATTTCAGCCCAGAGGCTGCATCTCATTTTCAGCCAAGCCAAACTGCAGCTGCAATCTTTTACGCAACAGCAACCCAAGTTTTAATGCCCAAAGCAAGAAAAGATGCAGTGGAAGCTGTCCAGCCACAGATAAAACTAATAAAAGCGCTCTCCGGGGCAGGCCATGCAGGGCTGGCCCCATCCACGTCTGGAACCAAGAGATGCAAAAGACGCAATGGATTTAAACTCTGCCTGTCCACCAACAGTCCCATAGACTGAGAGGTCTGGGGGAGGCTCTGGAGCAGGAAGGTGGAGCTGACAAACACATTTCTGCTGCTTTGAGGCTGGGTATGGGCATGGCAGTGGTTCAGAGTCTCCCTGCTATCCTTTTTCTTACGGTTTTACATGGCTTGGACCCCGAAATAAAAGAGCGCTCTGTGAAAGGGAATGAAGACAAGGAGGAACACAGAGTAGAAGAAAAAACCTTTCTTGAGTGCCCACTAGATATCAAGCATGTTAACATTTTACCCACACACGATGGGCAGGTATTCGTCATTGCTCCTGTTTCATAGACCAAGGATCAGCACAAAATGTTTTTGTAATGGGCCAAGTAGTAAATATTTTGGTTTTGTGGGCCATCCTATCTCTGTTGAAACTACTCAACTGTGCCATCATTGAGTGAAAGCTCTGCACACACCAACTATAGCTTGTGTAGATAATACATAAATGAATGAGCATAGCTGTGTGCCAATAAAACTTTATTTATAAATGCTAATGTTAGATTTTCGTATAATTTTCATGCTATAAAATTATACTTCCTGTGATTTTTTAATTTAAACATGTAAAAATGTAAATGTTTCTATTTGCATTTAATTTACATTTACATTGAAAAATGTAACATTTTCTATGTAAAAACCATTTTAAAATGTAGCAACCATTTAAGGATGGTTAGTGTGCAAACTGTACAAAAACAGGCAGTAGGCTGCATTTAACTTGTGGATCATAGTTTGCTGACCCCGTTCTAGAAGAATTCACAGCTGTCATTTATGTGACCTGGCAACCTGATGCAGAGTCTGGGTTTGCAGGTGCATATGCCATGCTGCTGATGTAGCATTAGGAGGGGTGGTGAGGGCTATAGCAAAAACCTATCCATTTTGACAACTTCAAGTAGAACAGTAAAGGCCTTTATCCATTCAATCATTCAATCATTTATTCATTGGTTCCTCAAAATGTGCAGAGCTGGCAGGGCGCAGTGGCTCACACCTGTAATCCCAGCACTTTGGGAGGCCAAGGCAGGCAGATCACCTGAGGTCAGAAGTTTGAGACCACTTTGGCCAACATGGTGAAATCCCGTCCCTACTAAAAATACAAAAATTAACTGGGCATGGTGGTGCGCGACTGTAATCCCAGTTACTTAGGAGGCTGAGGCAGGAGAATCGCTTGAACCTGGGAGGCAGAGGTTGCAGTGAGCCGAGACGATGCCGTAGCACTCCAGCCTGGGTGACAGGGCCAGACTCTGTCTCAAAAAAAGAAAAAAATGTGCAGAGCCCTGAGGCAGGTGATATTCATGCCAAAGGCCTCCTTCAAGCCTTACAACAACTCTTTTTTTTGAGTTGAAGTCTTGCTCTTGTCCCACAGGCTGGAGTTCAATGGCACGATCTCAGCTCACTGCAACCTCCGCCTGCTGGATTCAAGCGATTCTCCTGTCTCAGCCTCTGGAGTAGCTGGGATTACAAGTGCCTGCCACCATGTCTGGTTAATTTTTGTATTTTTAGTAGAGATGGGGTTTCTTCATGTTGGCCAGGCTCATCTTGAACTCCTGACCTCAGGTGATCTGCCCGCCTTGGCCTCCCAAAGTGCTGGGATTATAGGCGTGAGCCACTGTACCCAGCCAAGCCTTACAGAAACTCTTAAGAGGGCTGGTTATTTACAATGCTTATCCCCATTTTACTGATGGGAGAACAGAAGCGTGGAGAGAAGCCCAAGCTGTTTCCATGATCCAAGCTGCTTAGTCATTGTGAGGGTAGACTCTTTTCCTTAAGGAACATGGCAGCAAATAACCAAAATAGAAAAAAAAAAAAAAAATGAAAAGATCAAAAAAGAAAGAGAGATCTTAAAGTGGCATACAAGTATTATTCCAGATGTGGCAGTCAGAAAAGCTTGGTGGAAGAGGCATCTGGGCAGGATAGGAGAGGGCAGCATTTCAGCCACAGGAGGTGGGGGCACCGCGGGCAGCAAGAAACAGAAAGAACAGAAAAAATAAAGCCCCAGAAAGCCGGAGGGAAGACTGAGTAGATGGCAGGAGATCTCTTGGCTGTGCAAAAGTCACTAGGTTGGTGCAAAAGTAATTGCGGTTTTTGCCATTACCTTTAATGGCAAAAACCGCAATTACTTTTGCACCAACCTAATAGTATGGACACTGGGAGGTGGGCTGGATCAGTCAGAGGAAGGCCTGAGGCCCCTGCCCAGGGGAGGGGAAAGGAAGAGCTTCAGGGAGTTGGAGACACCTGGGCCATCTGTCTGATGTGACAATTAAGCAAAGGTTGGTGTGTTGGTAGTACAAGACTAGAGCGTTTCAGAAGGTGCTGGAAGGGGAGATGGAAAAGGAGATAGAGAAAAATAAATGAGACACGGCAGGGGGACTTGCTGACAGCTGGAAATTCTGAGCTTAAGGGTTCTTTGCAGCTTCCCAGCCCCTGCACTGGGAGGGTCAGCTGGGTCCGCCCGGTGGGATGGAGGGGTAGGTGTCACCACCAGGCCCAAAGCTTGCACACGGCCCAGAGGACAAGGGGAGAGCTCAGTCCAATTGTTGACCTGGTGGGCTTCGGCTTTCTCAAACTCCTCTCATATTCCCACCCTCACAACCTTATGAGGACAGCTTTCAGCAACCCCACAGGACAACGGGGACACTGAGACCCACAGGCCACAAAGCCTGGAATGGAGACATACCCTGAGTTTTCCTATGACTGCTAATGATGCCAGCTGGCACCTGTGGGTGCCAGGCACTGGGCTAAGCTTTTACCATCCTCACAACTTTACAAAAATTTATTACTTACTATAAATGCGTGTATATATAAATGAAATACTGTATATTATCCTGATATATAACTTTAAAGGTAGAGCAGTTGTTCTGTCCCACACTGAGTATGCAGCCAGGATTGAACCCAGCTGTTTTCTTTGTCACCTTACCGCCCTTTCATGTATCCCTCTAGAGTCTAAGCAGCACCTCTGGAGAACAGAGAGTTATCAAGAATGAAGAAGAAGGGAGAAGCAGCTGTCTTGGGGACACTGGAGCCCCATTATGTCCCCAGAGGAGAATGTAAAGGACATGTTGGGGGAGGGGCGGGTGAGCCAGGGTGCTGTGTGATGCAGGTGCTGGAGGATGATTCAGAATAAAGGTCAGGCTTCTCCAGCGTGAGAAAGCCAGCTGGAGAGGAGTGATTCCCTCACCCACAGCAGCACAGGCTTAGTCAACAGCCAGGACCAGTGCCGGACTTGGCCGAGAGTGCAGGTTGTATAATCATCTCAGCCCTGCCGGTCACTGCAGAGCACAGGGGCAACCTTGGGACAGGAAAAACAAACTCATGAATGCCTGCCAGGCCGGGACAATCTGAGGAGTAAACAGAGGAGTGATCGCGCCCCAGGGACCTAACACTCCTCCCTGTCCTGCTGGGCTAATAATCATCACAGTAACTAACATTCAAGGAGCACTCACATGCCAGGCACGTGTGCTCAGAGCTTTAGACACATTCTCCCTTTAATCCTCCAGGAAAATCTATGGGAAAGGTGAAAAAATTATTCCCATTTTACAGAGGAGGATCAGGAACTGACCTGGGATCACCGAGCTATTTAAATAGAGGAGCTGGAATAGAAACCCGGCAACCTGACCCCACAAGCTGCACCCACGACCTCCATGACACAGGGAGGCCGCTGGGCATGTGGCAATAGAAAAAAACATATATATATATATTTAGGAGCCTAGATTAAGTGGAATCAGATCTTAGCTCTACTGCTGCTCGCTGGATGATCTTGGATTAACTATGCTCAGCAACTGTTGTCTCAGTGGTATGGTGGGGACCCCAGGTCCTAGGGTGGTAATGAGCATGGAGGGTGACATTAATGAGCAAAGTGTCTGCCAGTAGTTCCTTCATAACTGGTGTCTGATCTCACGGGACCCACAGACCCTGCTACCTCCCAGAATATGACACGGGTCCTCCCTGAACCTCTGACTTCTCCTCAGCCCCCCCATCCTCCTGGGCTGCACTCTCTGTTTGGTGAACTCCCAAAGAGGATTCCAAAGCCTAACAAGAGACCGATGGCTCCGTAAGAAACACATTCTCTGATGACTCAGCCCCCCATCAAAGTCAGGCTTTACCTTTTCTCTTCCATTAATTGCCAATTTATTATACTCCATCCATGGAACAACAAGGGGAATGTGAAAGGTGGGCAATTCGACTGCATCAATATGTCTGCTCTCTGGAAGTCTGGACACATAGTCTTTTGAGAAAAGAAACAGAAACCGTAAGTTCACCAAAGGCGGGTAAAGACAGTCTTCTGTGGAGTTACCCAAACGTATTTGAAAGTAAAACCTCCCGTCAGGCCCTCCTTGGAGGTAACGAATTCCATCAATATAGAAAACTGCTGGCCCTGGGAAAGACTTTTTTCTTTATCTGCAGAATATCTCCCTACTACTCCATAAGCATCCAGGTCCCTGTCCCATAGGACGGAGTGAGGTGCAGGGGAAGGCCCATGCATAGAACTGAATTCAATGTAATTGGTTTTCTCTGCAATCTTTTGAAATAAAATCCGAGGATTTTGTTATATGCATTTTAAAAGCATTATTCTGAAAAGGTGTCCATAGCTTCTCTAGTCTGCCGAAAGGGTTTATGGTACAAAAAAATGTTCCAAGCATTTCTGATCCTAGTGGTTGAGGCCCTAGTGAACTCACAAGTTCCTTACTCTTCATGAAATCACTCTCTAACGGTTTCTAATAGGCTTATAGATAGGATCCTGTTGTTTTCCCCTTTCAGCTTCCCTGTGGAAATCCTCCTGGTTTGTCTGCAAATGTGTGTAACAGAGAAAGAGAGAGGGAGAAACAAAGAAAGAACGATTTTCTTCTAATCTCGACATGCTTTTCCAATTATGACCTCCCCACCCTGCTCTGCATAACTGTGTGTTTAATCATCTGTACACCCTCATGGTCTGCAAAGTCCAGAAGGGCAGCGGCAATGTTGAATCCTTGCGTCCCAGTTATAGACCGAACATGTGTGTCCTCCCAAAATTCATACGCTGAACTTCTAACCTCCAGGGTAATGGTATTGGGAGGTGGGGCCTTTGGGGGGTGATGGTCACGACAGTGGAGTCCTCCTCATGATTGGGATTGGTACCATTATTGGGGGATGATGGTCATGACAGTGGACTCCTCATGATTGAGATTAGTACCATTATAAAAGCGACCTCAGAGAGCTCTCCTGCCCTTTCCTTCACATGAGGACACTGCAAAAAAGCAATTATTTATGAACGAGGAAATGGTCCTTCACCAAACACAGAATCTGTCAGTACCTTGATCTTGGACTTCCAAGCCTCCAGAACTGAGAGAAGTTGACTTAGTCTTACAGTGTTCTGTTGTAGCAGCCAAAATGGACTAAGACAGTAGGTCTCTGATCAGATCAGTTTTGACTGAGTGCTTGAAGAGGAGGGGTCTTACCGCGAATAGCTTCTCTCGTTTCCAAGGGTAAATTTCCCTCCCTCCAGCAAACCTGAAGCTATTTTCCCTTGACGATATGTTTAGAGTTCTTGGTCTTTTCTTCTTATTTGGGCCACATGGAGGACAAGCTGGCACAGCACCTGCCTCCTGGAGTCAGGGCCTGGCAGTGCCTTCTCACCCACGCGGACTTTTTCCTTCTCTCCGCCTCTGAACTCACCGCAGAATGAAGACTACATTCTTTCCAGAAACCGCTGGTCCACACAACAAGCAAAATAGCCTCTTGCTTGTGGGTTTATCTGGTAATCACGGCAATAAATGAAAGAACAAGCTTTTCTTGAACAGTGAGTCTATACCAGGCTGAGTACTGGACCTTTCACAGTTAATATTTATGGAACACTCCATCCCCAAACTGCAGAGGACACATTCTTTTCAGGTGCCTGTGCAACATTTGTCACAGGACACTGAGCCCTAAAATAACCTCAATAATTTTCAAAGGACTGGAGTCATGCACAGCATCCTCTCTGCAGACAATGGAAAGAAACTAGAAGTTGACAATAGTAAGTGGGTAGACAATCCCCGAATACCTGCAAATGGGGAACCTCGCTCAGTGCTTGACACAAAGTAGCCTTTCAATAATATTAGCTCCATCCCCCAACCCCTGCACCAACATCTTTCTCCACCTTGGGTAAGACCAACCCCTCTGGTGCTGCTGAAGGTGAAGGTAAACCAGCAAGGACATTGCTGAAGCCCTGAGTGTGTCTCTCACTGGCAGTCTGCACCGGGAGCTGGGACCGTGAATTAACCTTGGCCCCTGGCTGAGCCCATGGGCTTTCACCAGATCCACACTTAGACAGGAAGATTTCCACCATTCTGCCAAACAGGGCACTTACCTTGCTGAGGGGGCTGCTTGATTTAGTAATGGATCTTGTTCGGCTTACTCAGAATATTCTCGGGCAAATAAAATCAAACTTGTTTTGTTTTGTTTGCAGAATTTAACTGTTACGTCTTGAGGGAAAAAACCAAGTAGCTGCTGGGCACGGTGGCTTACACCCGTAATCCCAGTACTTTAGGAGGCCGAGGTGGGCAGATCACTTGAGGTCAGGAGTTCGAGACCACCCTGGACAACATGGTGAAACTCTGTCTCTACTAAAAATACAAAAATTAGCCGGGCGTGGTGGCACGTGTCTGTCATTCCAGTTACTCGGGAGGTTGAGGCAGGAGAATGCTTGAACCTGGGAGGCAGAAGGCGGAGGTTGCAGTGAGCCAAGATCTCTCCTCTGCTCTCTGGCCTGGGAGACAGAGCGAGACTCCACCTCAAAAAAAAAAAAAAAAAAAAATTGGTGCAGCAACACAGAAAACCAGCAAAAATCTTGGTGAGTCAATCATTCAAAGTAAATGGCAGGAGTGGCCCTGGCATTCTTTGGGTTGGAGAATGAGCTGGGCCCTTAGTTTTACTTAAGAGTTTGCTTGGCCGGGCGCGGTGGCTCAAGCCTGTAATCCCAGCACTTTGGGAGGCCGAGACGGGCAGATCACGAGGTCAGGAGATCGAGACCATCCTGGCT
>NW_012101482.1:0-36390 GCF_000951045.1 Mandrillus leucophaeus
CAATTATGTGTCTTAGAGTTGCTCTTCTCGAGGAGTATCTTTGTGGCATTCTCTGTATTTCCTGAATTTGAATGTTGGCCTGCCTTACTAGGTTGGGGAAGTTCTGCTGGATGATATCCTGAAGAGTGTTTTCCAACTTGGTTCCATTTTCCCTGTCACTTTCAGGCACACCAATCAGACGTAGATTTGGTCGTTTCATATAATCCGATATCTCTTGGAGACTTTGTTCATTTCCTTTTACTCTTTTTTCTCCACATTTTTCTTCTCATTTTATTTCATTCATTTGATCTTCAATCACTGATACTCTTTCTTCCAGTTGATCGAGTCGATTACTGAGGCTTGTCCATTTGTCACGTAGTTCTTGTGTTATGGTTTTCATCTCTTTCAGCTCTTTTAAGGTCTTCTCTGCCTTAATTATTCTAGTTATCCATTCATCCATTCTTTTTTCAAGGTTTTTAGTTTCTTTGCACTGGGTACATAGTACCTCCTTTAGCTCTGAGACGTTTGATCAACTGAAGCCTTCTTCTCTCAACTCGTCAAAGTCATTCTCCATTCAGCTTTGTTCCATTGCTGGCGATGAGCTGCATTCCTTTGGAGGGGTAGATGTGCTCTGATTTTTTGAATTTCCAGCTTTTCTGCACTGCTTTTTCCCCATCTTTGTGGTTTTATCTACCTTTGGTCTTTGATGATGGTGACGTACTGATGGGGTTTTGGTGTGGGTGTCCTTTCTCTTTGTTAGTTTTCCTTCTAACATTCAGGACCCTCAGCCGTAGGTCTGTTGGAGTTTACTTGAGGTCCACTCCAGACCCTGTTTGTCTGAGTGTCAGCAGCCGAGGCTGCAGAAGATAGAATATTGCTGAACAGCAAGTGTCTGTCTGATTCTTGCTCTGGAAGCTTCGTCTCAGGGGTGTACCCCGCCATGTGAGGTGTGAGGTGTTGGTCTACTCCTAGTGGGGGATGTCTCACAGTTAGGCTACTCAGGGGTCAGGGACCCACTTCAGCAGGCAGTCTGTCTGTTCTCAGATCTCAACCTCTGTGCTGGGAGATCCACTGCTCTCTTCAAAGCTGTCAGACAGGGGCATTTACCTCTGCCGAGGTTTCTGCCTCTTTTTGTTTAGCTATGCCCTGTCCCCAGAGGAGGAGTCTACAGAGGCAGGCCATCCTCCTTGAACTGTGGTGGGCTCCACCCAATTCGAGCTTCCCAGAGGCTTTGTTTACCTACTTAAGCCTCAGCAATGGTGGTCACCCCTCCCTCAGCCTCACTGCTGCCTTGTAGTTAGATCTCAGACTGCTGTGCTAGCAATGAGGGAGGCTCCGTGGGCCAGAGACCCTCCGGGCCAGGTGTGGGATATAATCTCCTGGTGTGCCATTTGCTAAGACCCTTGGTAAAGCACAGTATTAGGGTCGGAGTTACCCAATTTTCCAGGTGTTGTGTGTCTCAATTTCCTTTGGCTAGGAAAAGGAATTCTCTTCCCCCTTGCACTTTCCAGGTGAGGCGATGCCTCGCCCTGCTTCAGCTCTCACTGGTCGGGCTGCACCCATGGACCAGCGTCAACTGTCTGACACCACCCAGTGAGAGGAACCCGGTACCTCAGTTGAAAATGCAGAAATCACCCATCTTCTGTGTCACTTACACTGGGAACTGAAGGCTGGAGCTGTTCCTATTCAGCCATCTTGGTCGCACCCCCCCCCCGAAGATTATTTTTATCTTTCAACCTTTTGTGGAGTAACTTTGTACTACAACAACAATCAGTTTGTCTGCCAATTTACCCCCAGTACAATTATATCATATTTCGTTTAAAGCCCCGATGAAGAGATTAAGATACAATTTTCTTAAAAGAATTTATATTTTAGTTTGATTATCAAATTAAACATACAAATTTAAAAATACACATATATGCAGATATACACTGATACACTACATCAGTGGCTCACCTACTTTTTCTATAAAGGACCAGATAGTAAAGATTTCAGGCTTTGAGTACCATATGATTTCTGTTGCAAATACTCAATGTTGTTGTAGTAGCAGGACAGCAGTATAGACAGAATATAAACAAATGAACATGGCTGTATCCAACAAAACTGTATGTACAAAAATATTCGGTGTGCTGAGTTTGGTCCATGGACTAGTTTTCTGATACCTGTTCTATATATTTAAGATGTAAAATTTATCACAAAAGATAATCCAACCAATTAGAAAATAATTCTTGGCTGGGCACAGTGGTTCAAGCCTGTAATCCCAGCACTTTGGGAGGCCAAGGCGGGCGGATTACGAGGTCAGGAGATCAAGACCATCCTGGCTAACACGGTGAAACCCATCTCTACTAAAAATACAAAAAAATTAGCCGGGTGTGGTGGTGGATGCCTGTAATCCCAGCTACTTGGGAGGCTGAGGCAGGAGAATGGCATGAACCTGGGAGGTGGAGCTTGTAGTGAACCGAGATGCCCACTGCACTCCAGCCTGGGCAACAGAACAAGACTCCATCTCAAAAAAAAAAAAAAAAAAGAAAAAAAAAAGAAAGAAAAGGAAAGAATTCTCACTTGGTTTCTTCTGGGCTGAATTCCTGCTTTAGAGTAACCTGGTTGTTGGCAGCTATTTCCACCTTCAAGAATTATCTGGACAAACCCACCTAAAACCCCTAGTCAGGTATAATCTGGTTCATTGGCTCTTTGGTAAGCGCCGGCTCTGGCCTCAGGAATAATTCTTCTGTCTGAGGGGTTGACAGGAATGTAGCTCCTGTCAACCCCTCAGACAGAAGATTCAAATAATGTCTGCTGGATGAAAGGGAAATCTGGCTGTGACATCTGTCACCCCATTGATCACCAGGGTTGAATTGGCTGATCTGCCTGGCTAGGCAGGTGTCCCCTTCCCCCCTCACTGCTCCATGTGCATCTTCCCTGAAGCTGTGTGCTCTGTCAAAGAGGACGACCATCCCTGATAGATGAGTACCCATCTTTAGTCAGGGGTATTCAAGTAGGTGCACTCCCCAACTAGAACCTCCACACAAGCTCTCAGGTATCCTCTGCTGTTTGCAGCTGTGGATGTGCCCTCAAGAACGCACCATGTGTTGACAAAATCAAATGCTGCCTGAAGGTAAAAAAAAGGGTAAAGACTTATGTACTTGAAATGTCAACTATGATCTCGTTTACCTTTGCAAACTTGATAAAATGGACTCAAAACCTTGTATACCCTATGTAAATCCAAAGCCCTCCCCAGAACCTCTGGGTGCATGGCTCTCATGATCAGCTCTGGTTCCAGGCTCTGCAATCTTGAATTAGTTCAGCTTTGGGGTCATTTTTCACATTGTCTTTTCTCATCATGCAAAGATAATACAGCCTCTCTCTTACTCTGGCTATAGTGTGGAGAACATGTTAGGGAGTGCATGGATAAATATAGGTAAACCAGATAGGAAGAGGTGTTTGCAGTATGTCAGGTGAGACATGTTTATTTTTACTATAATGTAGCATCTATTAGACTACAGAGTTTCGTTTTGCATATTAATATATCCCAAGTGCCCAAACAATACCTGACACATGATAGTTGTGCAATTACCTTTTTTCAGATTGCCAACCCTGGAATAATACCAGATATGGGGATGAACATTGTTTATTTGGTTCCAGACTTGTTGAGTTTGAGTTACTTTTACAACCTCCAATGAGGAGATATCAAGTGGTCAGTTGCATATAATGGTCTGGAGATCAGAGGAAAGATCTATGGTTGTTATTTAAAGATGCAAGTCACCTATGGATTGCTACT
The DNA here is from genome assembly GCF_000951045.1 of Mandrillus leucophaeus. Taxonomy (NCBI): domain Eukaryota; kingdom Metazoa; phylum Chordata; class Mammalia; order Primates; family Cercopithecidae; genus Mandrillus; species Mandrillus leucophaeus. Next base: position 3,758 of record NW_012101482.1, read on the forward strand.
AATTGAAGATAAACGTGTGGATGACATTGCCTGGGGAGCGAGTGAATGTGAGAATTGAGCCTTCAAAAATAGAAGGAATGACCAGAGAGGCAGGAGAAAGAGAAGCCAAAGGAAGAAAGTACTTGACGGCTATCTGAAATTTTGACCCCTCAAATGATACCAAGATGGCATACAATTGTGGTAAAATGGTACATTGTGCCAGTGTACGTTATGCTTTTAAAATAAATGTAGTTCTTAAGATATAAGAAACGAGATTTCATTAACAAGATTAGTAAAACATAAGAACATTTGGAAGGCTGAGGTGGGTGGATCATTTGAGCCCAGAAGTTTGAGATCAGTCAGAGGAACATGGTGAAATCCTGAATCTACAAAAAAATTAGCTGGGTGCGATGGATGGTGCGCACTTGTTGTCCCAGTCACTCAGGAGACTGAGGCAGGAGAATCTCTTGAGCCCAGGAGGCAGAGGTTGCAGTGAGCCAAGATTGTGCCACTGCACTCCAGCCTGAGTGATAGAGTGAGACCCTGTCTCAAAACAAAACAAAACACCAAAAAAAAAAAAAAAAACCCCAAAACCAAAACCAAAAATAACAACAACAACAACAAAAAACACATAAGAATGACATGCTTTACAAATATGTGCAGGTCCAATCAGATGCGTTGTTCCCTACCCTTGCCATGGAATGCTGTGCCTGTGCTCAGCTTGATTTCAAGGCTGAGGAAGGTGCTTGTGGAACAGGGATGCCATTTGGAGAAAGGATTGTTTAGAGTCCATGGAAACAAAGCTTAAGGATGATTCTGGTTGTTTATTTCACCTGGCATTTACTCAACAGTGAAGTCTGAGAGTTGCCTTGTGTTCAGAGGAACCTCGAAGGGCCTGTGCATAATGTAGCATTTGCAACAGTCCTAAGTGGCCATGAGTGCAAGAGGAAAGTTATGCAAGTTATTCAAGAAGAAAGTGCTGAAGTATTGAATTTCTCCTGCGTATTTCTTCCTCCTCTCCCTTTGAAAAAAGCAATCAATTCTCTGGCCGGGCACGGTGGCTCACGCCTGTAATCCCAGGACTTTGGGAGGCTGAGGCGGGCAGATCACGAGGTTAGGAGATCGAGATCAGTCTGGTTAACATAGTGAAACCCTGTCTCTACTAAAAATACACAAAAAATTAGCCAGGTGTGGTGGCGTGCGCCTGTAATCCCAGCTACTCAGGAGGCTGAGGCAGGAGAATTGCATGAACCTGGGGGGCGGAGGTTGCAGTGAGCCAAGATTGTGCCACTGCGCTTCAGCCTGGGTGACAGAATGAGACTCCATCTCAAAAATCAAACAAAAAAATCAATTATCTTGTCACTGAAGAAAACATTTGGTCTAATCATGAGTATCGTTTTTGGAGGTCCAGTACTTGATATATACTTAGATGAGATATTAAAATGGGCCTCTAGCATTTTCTCCGCTGACTCTTTACTTATAAATGCTAAATGAGATGTATCTGGCTCCAGCAGTCCAGATGGCAATGAGCCATTGTGAATTCGTCACCCAAGGTTATCCCTATAATGCTTCTGTGATCACCTTAGCGAGGAAGCTTCTTCATTGTTGTAGAAGTTAAATATATTTCATAATTTCTTACCTCTCTGTACACACTTTGCAACATTTTTTTAAACTCGTAACAGACTTTTTCAGGGGTACTTTTCTCAGAATTATGGCTGATTCAGGGTTGTTCTCTCTACAATATCTTATGTGATCTTCCAGCAAATTATATTTCTATCTTTTGAATTCTTATGTCACTTTAGCTGTAAGAGTCATGGTGCTTATCATTTGCTATCTTGCGATATAGTTATATTATTCATGTACATATCATCTCTCCTACAAGACTGTGAGCTTTTGAGAGACAGTGGTTTGAAGTCATTGTCATATCCATCATTATTATTATAATTAGTAGGTGTTCAGTAACTAAGTAAAATAAACAAGTATCAACTTGTTTCTGCCACTAACTTTGTTGGCCTATAGTCCCACACTTCTGTTTATTGATTGATTTTTTTTTTTGTAGACAAGTGTTGTATATAAGCCTGAAAGGGCACTGCCTATCCAATGCTGGTATTGTAATCAATGTGCTATTGCAGATCTCATATTATATTGCACCAGTGCTATGTCTTCTTGAAGATCAATTGTAAATTAACTGTAAATGATAACACATTGGCTGGTAGCTTAATCCAGGTACAGAGGAAATGGATCAGTCAGACATTAACCTAGGAAATGAAGCTCTTCTCAAGTTAACAACATAAGTTATTTCAAATAATGTCTCTCATGGAGAATTCTTAAAATTACAGAAGCTGTCATCATATTATGTAGTGAACATTGCTTGCAATATAGGTTAGTGAACCTACATTCCCAGATAGAGGGAATAAAGCAGAAATGGGAATCACATAAGCCTTACAATTCAGAAGAACCCATCAAAATTGTCTTTGCATCCATGGGAAATAATCAAATACTGGTCAGGAAGTCCTGAGAATATTACAGGACCATTCTGTTAGAACAACTTCTTGATTATTATAAGGCTCTTTCTCAAAGGTCATTCATTAAAAAAAAAAAAGTTTGGTATTTATTACAGAGGAAGAACCAACAAAACCTGGTGATGTATGGCATAGGGGGATGATGAAATGGGGAGTCTTTGGACTCCACTCTCCATATTGGAATGGAGGAATTTCTGTAAATACAAATATGAAAGTCAGTAGAAGAACTAGTTTGCAGATAGAGAGAGAAGGTTCGTCTTAGTTTTGGACTTGTTAAGAAGAGGGGCTACTACCCACCAGGCATTAGAAGTATGTAGTGTAACTCTGAAAGGAGTTTAGGATGCAAGAGAGATTCAGGAGATAGTTACACAGAGGTTAGAGTTCAAGTTCTGAAACTGTCAGAGGAGAAAATGCAGAGTTAGAAGTCCAAGAGAGAGTCGTGAGAAATGTCTTCATTAAGGAGACCCAGAGAGTTTCTTGTAGTGATTCAAAGCCCTTTTAGTACCATCTCAGATGTTTTTTTGAAGTCACTGCTTGAAGCTAGCCATTTGTAATAAATGAATTTCCAGATATCATTTCTGGCAAGAGATTGAACTAAGCAAAATTTGAAGCGTTTGAAGACAAGAACTTTATCTGAACCATCATTTTTGCACTTTGACATCCTCTCACAAGGGATGGGCTGCAGGGGCAGCATGGACAGCCGAGGATGTCCTCAGAGTTGTTAGCGTTTAATTGGCAATCAGGGCAGGCTCCTCCTTATATTTCAACTTGTCACTAAATGCATGATCAGTAACAGCAAGCCTGGCTGAATTATTAATGACCAAATACTTATTTTATCCAGATTCATTCACATTTGGTTTAGACTAATGAGACAAAAAAGAATGAAGTCTGGATAATATTCTGTCTACACCTACTTACCAATTTTGTATCACTGTATTAGGCAGTCTTCAATTCTGTTGTAGCTTTGGTCCAGGGTAAGGTTTTGCCATGGTAATTCATAGCCCTTTGGAATTATACCAAATTGACAAATATGTTTTAAAAAAGCAAAATGGGATATTGTTAAAAGCCCATATACTTCTGAAAAATGTTTCAGAAATAGATAGTTTGCTCTTCCCTGAATGTAGATGTACAGTTATCTGTTCATTTATTGACATGATTTGGTGACTAAGCTCATTTCATACCCTAAAGCACAAACAGTAAAATCTTTTTGGAATGCTGCTGTTTTAAATGGATAGCTGTAACCTAAAATTTCATACCTTGTATTGTAAAACTAAAACCATGTTGCGTTTTCCTCTTTTACTTTAGGTCTTGAGAGCTGATGACAATAACATGGGCAATGGCTGCTCTCAGAAGCTGGCGACTGCTAACCCCCTCCGGTTCATATTGCTGGTCCTGATTCCATGTATCTGTGCTCTCGTTCTCTTGCTGGTGATCCTGCTTTCCTATGTTGGTGGGTGAGGCCATTATTAAAGAAAAATGAAGTTAAAGTGAAAATTAGCATGATTTAGAAGAGTGATTTCTACTTAGTACTTATTTAACCTAAAGTGTCAGTCAATGAGAGGATTATCTGTTCACAACGTTATGCAAATCTGCAGTTTCAGCTACTGTAACCACTCTACTGGTTATTATTATTAATATTAATGAATGAGTTTATGAATGTAAAACATTTAAGGAATGATTATTAGGTTGCAGGCACTTTGAAAGTTCCTGAGAACTCCAGGATGGTTAAATTAGTCCTTTCTTAGGAGCTCACAGTTGAGAGGAAGTGATGATTATCACACAAGGCAACACATGTTTAAGATAGAAGTGTATACAAAGTCCTATGGGCACATTCAAAGAAAACATCATGGAGAGTTAATGTTTTAACTTTGAAATTAAGTTAATAGAAATTTGGGTTAGAAGACAGTAGTTCCGGAGTCACATTTGGCAGAGAAAATAACTAGTACAAAACTATAACCCCTTGAAAGATGAACATAGATTTAGAAAACTGGGCGAAAATTTGGCAGTGGTGGGAAATGCAGCTAGACTGATAAAGTTCAAATGAAACAGGATCTTACATTTTCATACTAAATACTAAAGGATTTGGGGTTTAGCATTTAGATCACTGGTTTTCAAACTCTATTCCATGGTAACAAGGTTCTAAGGAGACTTAAGGATTGCACAAATGTTTGCTTTGACGTTCGTTAAAAAAAAAAAAAACCAGATCTTAAATACACGCTCAAACTACATATTACATACCACATTTTTAACCAGGTAAAAACCAGAAACCAAGTAATACGTGCTGACAGTTTAACTCATTAATATTTGCATCTTGCTATCTTTTTCTAAATGAATGATACTTTAAGTTTGAAAGGTCAACTTTTTGGAAAAAGCAATAAACTGTTATCACTGGTAGCTACCTAATGATATGAATCAGGATTTTTAAAAATATGTGCAATCAAATAAAATAGAGAAATAAATATCAAGACGATGCTGATCTAATTGCATTGCCATTGATTTTGAATTTTTAAATTTTGCCAAACCTCCTTATTATTTTCTTACTGGTTTATAGAACTTACACACTTAGATCTTACAAAGTAAGTTAATCACAGTAAAATACAGCTCATATCTATTTATAGATATTAGGCTTTTATATGATATTTGTTTGAAAATAACGTTAATCTGCTATAAAAATGATTACAAAACACTGCTATGGGTGGTGGATTACCACTGGAGGATCTTTCCAAGAAAGGAGAACTCTGATTATTTTGCATTTGCAAAAGGCAATAGAACTGGATATACTACAGAGTACTGAAGGCAGAAAGAAATGAAGGCAGGGAGACCAGTTTGGGGCTCTGACTCTGGTCTAAGTGAAAGGTGATAAGGGTTTGAAATAAGGTGTTGGATGCATTAAAATCAATATAAATCAAAACTGGAGTTTGGTATGAGGGAGAGAGGAGTCAAGGCTGACTCCTGGATTTCTGGTTTGGGTAACCAGGTTTTTTTAAAAAACTGTTTGTGGGTACATAGTGGGTGTGTATATTTATGAGGTATGTTATGTAATTTCCTACAGGCATGTAATAAGCAATAACCACATCATGACAAATGGGCTCTCCATCCCCTCAAGCATTTATACTTTAATGTGACAATAATTCAATTATAATCTAGTTTACAATCCAATTATACTCTATTATTTTTTACAATCCAATTATACTCTATTATTATTATTATTATTTTGAGATGGAGTCTTGCTCTGTTGTCCAGGCTGGAGTGCAGTGGCACAATCTCAGCTCACTGCAAGCTCTGCCTCCTGGGTTCACGCCATTCTCCTGCCTCAGTCTCCTGTGTAGCTGGGACCACAGGCGCCCGCCACCACGCCTGGCTATTTTTTTGTATTTTTAGCAGAGACAGGGTTTCACTGTGTTAGCCAGGATGGTCTCAATCTCCTGACCTCATGATCCGCCCATCTCAGCCTCCCAAAAGTCTATTATATTTTTATAATCCAGTTATACTCTATTGTTTTTAAATGTACAATTAAATTTCTATTTACTATAGTCAACCTGTTGTGCAATCAAATGATATCTTATTAATTCTTTCTAACTATATATATTTTTTGTACCCATTAACAACCCCACTCCTCTCCTCACCTCCTACTATCCTTCACAGCCTCAGCCTCTGATAACCATCCATCTATTCTCTGTCTCCTTGGGCTCAACTATTTTGATTTTTAGCCCCTAAAATAAGTGAGAACATTTGAAGTTTGTCTTTCTATGTCTGACTTATTTCACTTAACATAATAACCTGCAGTTCCATTCATTTTGTGGCAAAATGACAGTATCTCATCCTTTTTATGGCTGCATAGTACTCCATTGTATATACGCACCATATTTTCTTTAGCCAATCATCTGTTGATGGACATTTAGGTTGCTTCCAAATATTGACCAGTGTGATCAGTGCTGCAAAAAACATGGGAATGCAGATGTCTCTTTGATGCACAGATTTCCTTTCTTTTGGGCATATACCCAGCAGTGGAATTGCTGGATTCTATGGTAGCTCAATTCTAGTTTATTTGAGGAACCTCCAAACTGTTCTTTATAGGGGTTGTACTAATTTACATTCCCATCAACAGTGTACGAGGGTTCCCTTTTCTCCGTATCCTCACCAGCATTTGTTATTATTGCCTGTCTTTTGGATATAAACCATTTTAACTGAGGTGAGGTGATATCTCATTGTAGTTTTGATTTCCATTTCTCTGATGGTCAGTAATATTGAGCCCCTTTTCATATGCCTGTTTGCCGTTTGTATGCCTTATTTTGCGAAATGTCTGTTCAAATCTTTTGCCCATTTTTAAGTTAGATTATTCGACTTTTTAAAATAAAGTCGTTGGAGCTCCTTGTAAATTTTGATTATGAATCTCTCATCAGGTGGGTAGTTTGAAAATATTTTCTTCCATTATGTGTGTTGTCTCTTCACTTTGTTGATTGTTTCCTTTGCTGTGCAGGAGCTTTTTAACTTGATGTGATCCCAGCTATTCATTTTTGCTTTGGTTGCCTGTGCTTGTGTGGTATGACTCAAGAAATTTTTGCTCAGACCAATGTCCTGAAGAGTTTCCCCAATGTTTTCTTTTAGCACTTTCATAGTTTGAAGTCTTATATTTAAGTCTTTAATCCATTTTGATTTGATTTTTGAATATAGTGAGAGATAGGGGTCTAGTTTTGTTCTTCTGCATGTGGATATCCAGTTTTTTAAGCACAATTTATTAAAGAGACTGTCCTTTCCCCACTGTGTGTTCTTGGCATCTTTATAGAAAATGAGGTCTCTATAGGTGTGTGAATTTGTTTCTGGATTCTCTATTCTGTTCTGTCAGTCTGTGTGTCTGTTTGTATGCCAGTATCATGCTGTTTTGGTGACTAGAGCTCTGTAGTATTATTTGAAGTCAGGAAATGTGATTCCCCCAGTTTCATTCTTTTTGCATAGGATAGCTTTGGCTATACTGGGTCTTTTGTGGTTCCATATAAATTTCAGAATTGTTTTTTCTATTTCTATGAAGAATGTCTTTGGGATTTGGATAAGGATTGCATGGAATCTGCAGATTGCTTTGAGTACTATGGAAATGTTAACAATATTGATTCTTCCAATCCATGAACATCAAATATCTTTCCATGTTTTTGGTATCCTCTTCAATTTTTTTCCATCAGTTTTTAGTTTTCATTATAAAGATCTTTCACTACTTTGGTTAAATTAATTTGAAATCTGGACCCATTTGTGTCAATTCTTCTTGGGAAGGTGTTTCGGGTCTTCTAAGGGACTTGGGCCTGAGACCCTACAATGCTGCAATTCTTGAAGACTTCTAGAGAAAGGTACTGCCTTGGTGGTGCTGGATAAAGTCTGAAAGAATTCTCTGAATTACCAGGCTGAGGCTCTCATTCTTTTCCCTTACCTTCTCCCAAACAAACAGAGTCTCTCTCTCTCCCTGTGCTGAGCCTTATGGAACTAGGGGCAGGAACACAAGCATCCCCCTGGCCGCTACCACTGGGACTGTGCTGGTTCAGACTTGAAGCCAGCACAGCACTGAGTCTCAACCAAGGCCTGCTATAACCACTACTTGGCTACCATCTAAGTTCACTCAAAGCCTTAGAGTCTACAATCAACAGGTGGCAAAGCCAGCCAGGTTTATGTCCCTACCTTCAGGGCAGTGAGCTTCCCCAGGCCCCAGGTGGGTCCAGAGATGTTGTCTTGGAACCATGGATTGAAGTGAAAAACCTTAGAACTTCAGCTGGTGTTCTATTCTACTGCAGCTAAGCTGGTACTTAAACCATGAGACAAAGCCCTTCCCACTCTTCCCTCCCATTTCCATTGGCCAAGGAGCCTTTCCCTGTGGCCACCACCACCACCAACCCATGGGGGCTTTTGCCAGGCTACCACTGATGTTTCACTTAAAGGCCCTTCAGTCAGTTTATGATGCAAGCTTCCAGGCCTGGGACTCACTCTTCGGGACAGTGGACTCCTCTCTGGCCCAGGGCAGGTCCAGAAATGCTAACTAACGAAGAGCCTAAGCCTGACTCAGGGACCCCAAGAGCCTGGTTGGTGCCCTACCCCACCGAGGCCAACCAGGCACCTAAGGTGCCGGGTAGAGTCCCCTTTACTTTTCCCCCTGCTTTTCTCAAATAGAAAGAGTCTCTCACCATAGCCACCACATCTGAAGCCAGCACATCTGAGCCCAAGGCTCACCGCATATAACCTGGGTATTGCTGTTGGATATTCAGGACCATGGGGCTCTTTGGTCAGCAAGTGCTGAATCCTACCAGGTCTCTGCTGTGACAGACCAGCACTGAGTTCAATGTAAAGTCCCCCAGTTGCTGTGCTCTCCCTTTACCAAGCACACCGATTTCTCCCTGCCACCCACTGCTGGAGGATGAAGGAGAGGTGGCACAAGCACTCCCTTAGCCACCCCAGCTTGTGTCTCAGTAGGTCACGTGTCTCCCAGTCCATCGGCTCTGAACCCAGCTCAGCACTAGGGCTTGCCTAGGAATTGCAGTCCTTGTGGCCTAGGCTGTCGCTCAAATTCACTTAAAGTCCCAGAGCACTCCAGCCTGCAGTGGTGAGGCTTGCTGGAACTCAAGCTCACCACTGTGATGGGCAATTACCCTTTGGTCAGGGTCTATCCAAGTGTTTCCTCTGCTTTCTGCTGTGACGGGGCAGCACTGAGTTCAATGCAAAGCCTCATAATCACTGCACTCTGCCTCTCCCAAGTGCCCACATTCTCTAAGCTGCATGGCTACTGCTGGGGGATGGGAGAGGATGGTGTCGGCATTCAAGGCTATCTGTCTTGCCCTCTGTAATGTCTTCTTCAGTGATATGAAGTTAAAAGCAGGTACTGATTGCTCACCTGATTTTTGGTTCTTGTGTTAGTGACTTTTGTGTGGAGTTAATTGTTAAAATTTGGTGTTCCTTTGGGGTGGGAGACAAGTGCTATAGACTTCTATCAGGCTTCTTGCTCTGCCTCCTGTATCTAACCAAGTTAGTTTTGATGCTACCGGTTAACATAGGAAGTAAAGGTGCAGGAACCTGATACAGGCAGATGAAAGAAAGATTGGAAGGTTGATTTGTGTATTAGAGATTCTTATGGGACAACCAAGTACAATGGAATCATAGTTGAATTCAATAGTGAAAGCAGTTCAAGAAATGGAGAAAAATGAGAAATCCAACATGTTGCTTTCCTAAGGAATTTCAAGAGAAATCGTGACCAAATATGATGTTTGGCTTCTGTGACAGAGCAGCACTGACTTTAAAATTTAACTTCCAAGTCATTGGCATAGGACTGAAGCTAGGGGATCCAGGAGGGAGATTGAGAAGGGAGGTCTGCCATGCATGCGGCAGTCTCAGTGGCAGTTGAAGCAGCGCGAGTCGATGAACTCTGAAGAGAAAATGCATCAGTTGGAAGCTGAGGGCAATGCTCTGGGGGATGCTAGTGTTGAAAGGGCAAACAGTAGGGAAAAAGAGATACAGGAAGACTAGAGAAGGAAAGGAACCCAGAAATGCTGGCTTTCACAGATGCCAGAGGTCAGAGGGTGACCAAGTAAGAGGAAGACAGAACGAGTGCCCCAGCCCAGGAAGACTGAGGGTTTTCTGTGGGAGTTTTAGTCACTTCTTGCTCTGTGGTGTCACCTGTGGTCTGCTCTCAGGCTAAGACAGTAAACCGTCCTGAAACTCATCTCTGCCACTCTCTTCTTCTAAGAGTCAGCACCCCTACAGACCTGGCCTGCTTCTCCTGCCTCTCCAGTGCCCTTCAGTAGTTGTCTTTTTGTGTTTTGTCCAGAGTTTATAGCTATTATCTCTGGACAGATCTGTCTGGTAAGAGCTTCCTCAGCTATACCACTGTCATTTTAAAAAGTCTGTTTGCCATGACACTATGTTCATTGGCTCACACACTTTGAGGAACACTTCCTTTCATTCTCAGGATCTAATGCTAATATAAAATGTAAGTACATTTAAGTACATCTGTGCTTAGAGGCCTCTGAGCAGAGGGCAAAGGAGGAATGCTTTGCTTTAAATGGGTTATTCCTTTTAATTTTATTATTAGTTAATTAGTAATAATTTATTCTTATTAATATAATATACCATTCGATCCAACCATTTACAGTCTACAATTCAGTAGTTTTTAGTATATTCATAGATAAATGTAACCATCACTGCAGTCTGTTTTAGGACATTTTTGTCATCTCAAAACAAAACTCTGTACCCTTTAGCTACCACCCAATCTCTCCCCATCTCCTCACCCCTAGCCCCAAGCAGCCACTAATCTGTTTTCTTTCACTATAGATGTCCCTATTCTAGACATTTTGTATTACCATATGTGGCATTTTGTGACTGGTTTCTTTCCGTTAGCATATATTTTTAAGGTTTACTCACGTTGTAGCATGTATTAATACTTTATTCATTTTAATGGCTGAACAATATTTCATTGTATGGATATACCACAGTTTATTCATCCATTTGTCAATTGATAGGCATTTGGGTTATTTCCACCTTTTGGCTATTATCAATAATCCTTCTATGAATATTTATGTGTATGTTTTTGTGGCGACATACATTTTCATTACTCCTGGGTATATACCAAGAGCGGAATTTTGTATCACTTATGTAACTGCTCCTAAATGCTATTTTGTTTATATGTAGGCAAACTTTAGGAAGTGGGGGTTTTCCCATGCATCTTCAAAATCATTCTTTTAGCAATTCAAGATGCAGAAAGCAAATAACCTCATTATAAAGTGGGCAAAATACATGAACAGATGCTTCTCAAAATAAGCATACAAGTGTCCAACAAACATGAAACAATGCTCAACATTACTAATAATCAGAGAAATACAAATCAAAACCACAGTGAGATACCATCCTCACACCAGTCAGAGTGGCTATTATGAAAAAGTCAAAAAACAACAGATGCTGTTGAGAAAAGGGAACATTTGTATGCTGTTGGTGGAAATGTAAATTACTTCAGTCACTGTGGAAAAAACTTTCGAGATTTCTCAAAGAACTTAAAATAGAACTACCATTTGACCCAGCAGTCTCATAACTGGGGATATATCCAAAAGAAAATAAATCATTCCACCAAAAAGACACACACTCATGGCAGCACTCTTCACAATAATAAAGACATGGATTCAGCCTAGGTGGATAAAGAAAACGTTGGGGCTGGGCGCGGTGGCTCACTCCTGTAATCCCAGCACTTTGGGAGGCTGAGGTCGGTGGATCATGAGGACAGGAGATCAAGACCATCCTGGCTAACATGGTGAAACCCCATCTCTACTAAAAAAAAATACAAAAAATTAACCGGATGTGGTGGCGGGCACCTGTAGTCCCAGCTGCTCGGTAGGCTGGGGCAGGAGAATGGTGTGAACCTGGGAGGTGGAGCTGGCAGTGAGCTGAGATTGTGCCACTGCACTCCAGCCTAGGTGACAGAGCAAGACTCTGTCTCAAAAAAAAAAAAAAAAAAAAAAAAAAAAAAAAACGTGGGATATGTGTGTATATATATGTGTGTGTATATATATACACACACACACATATTCCATGGAACACTATGCAACCATAAAAAAGAATGAAATCATGTCCTTTGCAGCAAAATGGATGTAGTGGGAGGCCATTCGCTTAAGAAAATTAATGCAGGAACAGAGAACCAAACACCACATGTTCTCAGTTATAAGTGGGAGCTAAACATTGAGTGCTCATGGTCATCAAAATGGGGACAATAGACGCTGGAGACTACGGAGGAAGGCAAGGGTTGAAAAACTGTTGGGTACTATGCTCATTACTTGGGTGATGGGATCATTTGTATCCCAATCCTCAGCATCACATAATATACGCATGTTACAACTTGCACATGTACCTGAATCCAAAATAAAAGTTGAAATTTTATAAAAAGAGAAAAAAATTAAAAAACATTATTTTAATAAATTCTGTACCAGATGATTTAATATAGCCATATTGAAGTAATATCTGCCCAAATAAATATTCCTTATTTTATAACTGAGATGTTTGTTGTTGTAATGAGCAATACAAGTATTTTATATCTTTGTTTTAAAAACCTCATTAAATTGCTTACTTTAAAAAATGTTCTATTTGGTTTGAGTGTATAACTTCGTGCTCATTCAAAGTTTTGTAGTTATTTCTGTGTACATTAGGGTTGCTAAGGGATGCTGAGATGTCAATGGTGTATAAATAACAGGAGGTCTAGCTTCAAAAGCTAAGGAGATAATAATGAAGGGATTATTGATTAGAAAAGATAAAAGCCTTATGCTAACAAATACAGATGTACTGTGTGTCCCTAATTTTGTCTGTTTTGGCTTCCCTCATGCAAAAAATCAAAAAAAGATGGTAAAAAGATTTCTGAAGATAAGAGAGTTGTGTTGTCAAATAATTGCTTTAGCAGCAGGCTATAGAAGAAAGCAGTAGTAAATTGTTTTTCAACCCAACCACTAAACTGAAGCTAGAGCTACAAAGATTGTTTAGTTTTGTATTTCCCAACTCGGCAGATAGTCTGAGTTGTCCATATGGTTCCAAAGATTTGAACTCTAAAAGAAGGACTCAGGTTCTTCAAAGAGAAATCGAAAAATAAGAAAGTTACATTATATGTAAGTTTTTATTTCACTAGTTATAGTCTAATACTGATGGTCCATATGACAAAGAAGAAAGAGCATTCAACTTGGCACTAGAAAGTCTGGCTTTAGGACTTTACTCTTCCATTTACCAGACATGTGAGTTTAGGTAAGATATTTTATTTTCTACATGAGATAACTCTTTTTTGTATCACAGAATTGTTATGGAAGTCAAATGAAATGTTTGTGAAAGTGTTTTTATAAATGATAAGTTCATCATAAAAGCAAATAATTTGTTTTATTTGCTTACGAATAATTATCAAATAATTATTTTAATAGTCATATTATACCCCAGTAACAATTAACTAGAGATACATTTTTGTCTCATGTTAACTCTGTCCATAAGCATTAAAACCTTTGTGCTATGACCTGTTGTCATAGTAACCCCGTGATCCTAACCCCATAACCCTAGCATCAGGCTGTTGCTATAAGATATTTGAATTGCCTTAAAGTAGCTAGGAAGAAATAAAGCTGACCAACAGTTAGATTTGTACATGATGACAAGTTTGACAGGACTTTTATTCTTAGGCCTGAGATTTACTTTCAGAGACTAATTTCTTTCTTATAAGAACTAAACCTGCAATGGTTTGTGCTGCTTCATGTGACTACAAGAGTTAATTTATGCCATAGAGTACTTTGAGATTGAACTGATACCTTCCTTAAATTTTACATATACATATGTAATTATTTAATATATTATAAATTCACAATATTATATATTATAATTATGTTATATATTATTACATCATAACATATTATAAATATACATCTTGCAACATTTAAAGTAAAATTATTTTGATATGTTGAGAAACATTTAAAAGAAACAAAATTAGCTATAATGTAATACTGTTCGCTCCTTTAACAAATATGTATTGAGTGTGTGCTATATGCAACACAGTGTGCTATAGGTATTGGGCACAGCAGTGAATAAAGTCTACCCTCAGGGACTCCACAGTGAGAGAGGAAGGCATTAAACAAATGATCACTTCATTAATTAATTACAACAGAGGTTACTGCTATGTGGGAAGAGACAAGGTGCTAAGAGAACTTATGACAGGAACAGAACCTGGGCTGAGACGAGGGAGGATTCCCTAGGGAGTAAGTAGTACTTTAAACATGAAATGCACAATGAGGATGTTGATATAAGAGAGTGACAGGGTCTGGTTGTAGCATTTATTTATTTATTTATTTGTTTATTTATTCATTCATTAAACCATTTTAATGAGGTATAACTGACATAAAAAAAGCTGCACATATTTAATGTATCACAACCTGATGAGTTTGGAAACAACTATATACCTGTGAAACCATCACCACAATTTCTGCAATAAACATATCCATCACCTCCAAAACTTTCCTCACATCTTTATTATTTTTTTCCATGATTAGAACATTTTCCATGATTAGAACATAACATAACATCTGCCCTCTTAACAAATGTTTAAGTACACAAAGAAGTATTAACCGTAGTCACTATGCTGTATAGTCATCTCTAGAATTTATTTAACTTGCATTACTGAAACTTTATACCCTTGGATATCACCTCATTTCCTCTTCCCCTCTGGCAATTGCGATTCTACTTTCTGATTCTATGAGTCTATTTTAGATTTCTCATATAAGTGTGATCATGTATTATTTGTCGTTAGCATAATGTCCCCCAGGTTCATCCATGTTGCCACAGATGATAAGATTGTCTTCTTGTTTAAGGCCAAATGATATACCATTGTGTGTATGCCACATTTTAAAAATTTATTCATCTGTCAGTGGACATTTAGGCTGCTTCCATGTCTTGGCTATTGTGAATAATGCTGCACAGAACATGGGAGTGCAGATAGGAAATCCTGATTTCAATTCTTTGGATGTATACCCAGAAGAGGGATTGCTGGAGCATACAATAGTTCTATTTTTAATTTTTTTGAAGGACCTTCCATTCTGTTTTCCATAGTGACTGCACCAATTTACATTCCTACTAATTTGTTAACTTTTGTTTTTGATAATAGTCATCATAACAACCATGATGTGACATCTCTTTATCATTTTGATTTGCATTTCGCTAATGACTAGTGATGTTAAGCACCATCTCATATACTTACTGGCTATGAGTATGTGTCTTCTTTGGAGAAATGTCTATTCAGATCCTTTGCCTGTTAAAAAAATCAGGCTACCTTTTCTTTTTTGCTATTGATTTGTGAGTTTCTTATTTTTATGTATTTTGAATGTTAACTCTTGATCAAATATGTGGTTTACAAATAATTTCTCTCAGCTTTTACGTCTACTCAACCTCTGTTTTGCTGTGTAGAAGTTTTCAGTTTGATGTAACACTGCTTGTCTTTTTTTTTTTCTTTGTTGCCAGTGCTTTTGATGTCATGTCTAAGAAATCCTTGTTAATAGGATTAACAAGAATAAGTACTTAGGAATAAACCTAACCAAGAAAGGGAAATACTTTTACACTGAAAACCATAAAATACTGATAAAAGAAATTAAATCAGACAGAAATAAATGAAAAGACATTTAATGTTCACTGACTGGAGGAATTAATATTGTTAAAATGTCCATACTACCCAGAGTGATTTATAGATTCAATGCATTCCCTAGCTAAATCCCAGTGGCATTTTTCAGATGAAACAATCCTAAAATTCATCTGGAGCCACGAAAGATCCCAAATACCCAAAGCGATTTTGAGCAGAATGGACAAAGATAGAGGCATCAAATGTGCTGATTTCTAACTATATTACAAGGCTACAGTAATCAAAGAAGTATAGCATTAGAATAGAAACAGACATAGAGACCAATGGAACAGAATATAGAGCCCAGAAATAAATCCACATATATATGGTCATCGGATCTTCAACAAAAGTGTGAAGAGTACACGAGGGGGAAAGAATAGTCTCTTCGACAAATGGTGTTAGGAAAATTGCATAACCACATCCAAAAGGATGAAATTAGACTCTTATCTTATACCATCATACCAAAATCAAGTCAAAATGGATTAAAGACTAAAACATAAAACTGGAAACCATGAAACTCCTAGAAGAAAACATCGGGGGGGAAAAAAAGGCTCTTTCAAGATCTTGGAAATGATTATCTTGGTTGGGACTTTCAAAAGGTGTCATTGGCAGCTGTATGGAGAAAGGGTTTTAGCTTTAAAAGATGTCATTGGCAGCTGTATGGAAAAAGGGTTACAGCTGAATATGTGGCAGGGAGTCCTATAAATGTATGGGGTATGGTCTGAATTAGTTTTTTCAAACTATTCTTCATCTCAATTTATTCATCCAAGTTTTGTTCCAAAAACTCTCATTAGAATGCTTCTGACTTTTTCTTTCTCAGCCTGTTGAAGACTTGGTTTTAAATATTCATCTGCTCATTTCATTCATCCATATATATCTAAAATAAATTTATTTTAGCCATAAGCTTATGAAAAATAGCTTAAAATTACATTTCTAGTTTTCTTAATATGATGGAAAAATGTATGTATGGCTTCTTAATTTTTTAATGAAATGAGGAAAAAAGAAAAATTATAGTGGTATGTAGAGTATAGGAAGTTTAATAAACTGTTCATTTTTCTTGAATTCAATAAAAATATTTCCTTTAGAAGTGACATTTCTCCTCAAAAATGCTAGATGAGCTGGAGATCATTGAACTTAAATACAGTTTTCTCTTAGCAAATTTCTCAGCAGTTTGTGGCTTTTACAAGAATTTGGAGGTAAAAGAATCTTAACTTCCTAACTTATAATGTATTCTTAGTATCACTTAAAAATAGAAAACCTCCCAAATTCTTATTTCTTCACACCCAAAATTTAAGATTCTCTATGATCTTTCATGACCTGACTCCACATTACTTAAGACTTCAAATTTTTTGAATAAATCTGGCTTTCTGTTGTAAATTCACCAACAGAGGATCCTCAAGCATGAGAATTGTTTTTCTTTAACTACTGAGGCCCAAGGTTATATATTATGTCTAAAGCTTTTTGGAATGGTAGTCTAAAGCCTTGTTCTCAAGTGTGGCCCATGGAATAGCAGCATCAGCATCACTTGGAAATTTGTGTAAAATGCAGAATCCAGAATCTCAGTCCCCACTCCAAACCTGCTGAATTTGCATTCTAACAAGAACTACCCCAGATGATTCCTATACCTCTATCAGTGCCATTCTGATCCTCTCTTTCACTTCTTTTCATCCTCCTATATCTATACTTAGCAAGCCCACCAGTGTCTTTTTATCCAATGTGCTGCATTGGAAACCAATGTGTATTTGAGCAAGACTTTGAAATGAAGAACCTGTGTTTCTGTCTGTGTCTGTCTACATCAGTTCATGGTAAGAATGTTCACTGTTAGTTAGTGCCAGTGATGCTTTCTTCTCCCCAGATGTGCTATGCACATATGATCTTCCTCAGTGTTGACTACTACATTCATCTCATTATGCTCTTCAACTATACCTTCGTATTGTCACCTTTGATTGTCCTTCAGTCTCTCTGGCTGCTGTTTCTCAGTTTCCTTATGCTAACCTTTCTCTAGCTGTCCATAAAATGGCAGGTGTCTGTCCTCAGCTCTCTTCTCACTTTACACTGATATCCCTCTTGGCAATGTCAGCCATTTCCATTAGTTCATTCATCATTCATACATTCAATAAATATGTATGGAGCCCTACACTGGTGCTAGGTGTTCTGCTCGGGGATTGAGGTATAGATGCATGGGACAGACAGTTTCACTTGAGTGCATATGTGCTACGATATAACCAGTGCATGCTCTGGGAACACAAAAGAGGGACAACGTTGTTGGGGAGTCTGGTGAGGCATCTGGAGGAAATCATCAGATTGCTTCAAATTTGGGCTCCCCCCCTCCCCCACTGAATGTTTCACAGGCCCTTATATTCAATAAAGTGTAACAACAACAACAACAAGCTCCTACAAATCTATTTTTCATACTCTATTATCTATTGTTTTAGTCAAGATTTGCTAGACTCTGTCATGTAACAACAACAAATCCCCCAATACTGGTGATTTGCAAACCACAGTTAATTTATTACAATACTACATGTCCTTTGCAAGATGGCAGGGGGCCTGTGCTCATCGAGGTCTTTCAGAGACCAAATTGATGAACTAGCCACCATCTTGAACTTTTGTGGTGATTGTGCTAGAGCTCTGAAGGCTCTTATATCAGCAATTAAATGCTTCTGCCTAGAAGCAACGCTTTTTAGTTTTGCTTATAGCCTTGAACTTGAAGCAAGGGCTCACTCAAGAGGCCAGAGAATGCAGTGCTCAGCTTGTGCCCCAGTAGAAGGAGAGAGAATTGGAAATATTTGATGAACAGCACTAACGATATGACACCAACTCAGTTGGGGATACGTTTGTTTTCTACATCATTCAAACCAGAGACCTCAAAGGGACCTTTCTCTCATGTTCATATGATTTTGCATCTTTGGAGCTTTCTCCCAATGTTCCCTTTGTCCTTAGGGTTTTGGCATTGGCTAAGGCCTTACTCTTTTCTCACTTGGAGTATTACAATAACCTTATAACTATCCTCTAAACTTTTAAACGTCACTCTGCTGCCAAAGTGATCATTCTAATATGTTTCACCCTATTTAAGACCCTTCTAAAATTTTCCATCACAAGGTAAATTCCAAGCCTCATACAAGAACTATCCTGTCTGGTGTCTCTTTCCTTTCCAGCCTTTTCTCTTACCAGGCTCCTGTGTGCTAGCCATATTTTTTAATTACTTGCTTCTGGGCCTTTTCGTATGTTTTTCCCTTTGTTTTATCTAGAAAATATTTCACTCCCTATTGCCACGCCACCCTCCTCCCTACAAATACTTTGCTTAAACCTAGAAAATCCCTAATCAGCTTTTAAGATTCACATTTAGGATACTTTTCTCTAAACAGGCTTTCCTGACTTTTTCAAATGGAATGAGGACAATCTCTCTACTTTTTGCTACCAGATTGTCCTATGCATATCATTCTCAAAGCGCTTGTACCATAGTTTATATTAACATTTTTTAGATTGCATGCCTGTCTCCCTCAACTAATCTATAAACATCTTGATAGTAAGGACCTCTTACTAAATGTTGTGTTCTCAGCAGAGTAAGTATGAAGTTCTTGGCACATAGAAAGTGCAAAGTAAATGTCTTTCACATGGCTAAAGATACAAAGCTAAGAAATTAATTTTAAAATCACATCATAGGAAGATAAATTCTGCAAGCACACGATGGTTGATTTTTACAACCTGTATGTTTTGTCCAAAATGAAAAGTGTATGTGGGTATATGTATATGTCTCTTTGTCATGTCCCAACTCAAATATTGGGCAAGTTAATTCACTCTCATAAACTTCAGTTTCCATCTCTCTAAAACTGTCAAAAAGATTAATTATATTATCTGTTTACAGGATTATTGGAAGGTTAACTCAGTTGATTCCTATAGTGAGGGAACTTAGCAAGGTGCTTGTACTAATTTCCTATTGCTCCTGTAACAAATTACCACAAACTTGGTAGCTTAAAAAGATAGCACAAATTTATTATCATAGAGTTAAGAAGTTCAAAATAGGTCTCACTGGGCAAAATTTAGGTGTTCCTTCTGCAGACTCTAAGAGACAATCTATTTTCTTGGTTTTTCTAGCTTCTAAGGCTTCCTGTATTCCTTGGCTTGTGGCTCCTTCCATCTTCAAAACAAGCAATGGTCCATTGAGTTTTTCTCACAGTTCATGACCCTGACACATACTCTCTTATCTCCCTCTTCTACTTATAAAGACCCTTGTGATTATATTGGGCTCACCTGAATAATCCAGGATAGTCTCTTCATCTCAAAATTCTTACTTTAATCACATCTGCAACATCCCTTTTACCACGTAAAGTATGTAAAGCAGAATATTCACAGGTTCTAGGTTTTGGGATGTGTCATCTCTGGGGGAGCATTATTCTCCCTACCACAGTGCCCAATCTCTTCATTACAAGGAATCAGTAAAGTTTGACTTTTATTATTATTAGAATTATATAATATTTCTTAAATATAATTAAATTTTTTTTTGGCTATATAGCTGAAACACTTTTGAGCCAGACTATCTTAATACAAAGTGACTTTCTATTAATAATTTAGCATGAAAAAGCCATAATTTTCTCACTCCAAATTTGGGTTAAGTGATTCACTTCTGAAAATTAGCCATTTTGTGATACTGGGATCCACTTATAGTAAAATGAAATTGATATTTATCTGAGAGTACCTTAGTAGCCCTAAAGAAGACAATTTTATTGTGATTACCATCAATGTGTAGTAATGACTAACAGTTATGGAGAACTTAGTGCCAAGAGCCATTCGAAGTGTTTATATAGGTATTGGCTGATTTGATCCCAATGTTGTAGGACTTCTTCTTAGTTCAGCTAAAAGCTGGGTTCTTGTTACACAGTTACGAAAATTAGGCTCACAGACACTTTGAACGGTGAGAAAACTGGAATTTATTGGGCGAAAAGGAAAAAAAAGGGAAACAGGGATTCTCAGCAAAGTGGGACTCCTGCTAGCCAGTTTACCGCCTCACAAATTGAGTCCCAGATACCACCCCGGAACAGGAGAGGCCAGGCTCCACCCCTCTGCAAACGGTGTGAACCTTCTGAGGCTCCACCCCATTGTGCGCTCCTACCAGGGCCAGACTAGTTGGAGGTTCTGCCGGGGAGCCATTTTTATTTGGCTGTCTCACCACGGCTAGCCCCATGAACAGGTGTTTTATTTTTCCTTCCTTTTACGGCAGTTGAGACTTTGTCCAAAGTTTCAGGGCAAGTGGTAAAGATGGGATTTAAACTCAGGTGGTCAGGCTGTAGGACCTGTACTTTTAACCATAGCGCAATAAACACAGAAATGTAGAAAAGAATGAGGCAGTATTAGAAGAAAAAATACTCTACTTTGGGCTGATATCTCTTAGCATTTTTATAGCTCATCATGATACAGGTTGAAAGCATTTAGTTTTATTGAGTTATAATACTTGCACTTAAAAAAAATGCATTGTAGACAACCAACTGTGTTGGGAGTTGGTCAGCTTCCAGAGATACTTGAAAACAAGTTGTCCAGTGAGTTCAGGCTTTTAAAGACAGTCCTTTAAGTTTATTCTCTCTCTCTCTTTCTCTCCCCACAAAATATACTTTGAAAACATTAACTACAGTGCCTCTCAAATATTATCTTTCTCTTTATTCTGCCAAATTGCTTTCAACACATAAAGCTTAAGAGTAATGAAGCTGCCTTTTTAAAAGAAAGTTGTTATCCAAGTCAGTGTTTTCTTAAAAATGTCGATGTTTCAGAGGACTTCTTAGGATAAACAGATGTTATGAACACTTTATTTTTATTTATTATTATTTTTTTGAGACAGAATTTCACTCCTGTTGCCCAGGCTGGAGTGCAATGGTGTGATCTAGGCTCACTGCAACCTTTACCTGCAGGGTTCAAGCAATTCTCCTGCCACAGCCTCCGTAGTAGCTGAGATTACAGGCGCCCACCACTACGCCCGGCTAATTTGTTTTTTGTGTTTTTAGTAGAGATGGGGTTTCACGTCAGGGTGGTCTAGAACTCCTGACCTCAGGTGATCCACCCACCTCGACCTCCCAAAGTGCTGGGATTATAGGCATAAGCCACTGCACCCAGCCAGATGTTATGAACACTTTAAACACTGTTTGGTTAAAATGATAAAGAAAAGATTATTAATAAGGCTAATTATTACCAAAAAGGAACAACTGTTGAAATATTTTATATGACAAGAAACTCATTATAAGGGAATTACTTGAGGATACAACCGTGAACAATTGGCATTTGCTAAAAGTATGTTGACAGAACTGGATTCCTACTCACAGGTTCAGCAAGATTAAGTAAATCAACTTAAGGGCCTATATATTCATTACAACCACAGTAGCATAAATACCATTTTATGGAAAAAATCTCTTTAAGCCAAAAATAAGGAAGAGAGCAGTTAAATGGATGTAAGTAAAATTATAGGTCATTGATTAGTAAATTATTCTGTATGGATGAAATACATTTCCTATAGTAATTAAGCCTATCACATTTATTTTGATTAGGATAAATTGTAAATCATTTTGAAAATCAGTAAGAATTAAATGAATTCCTTCATTTTACCTACTGCATTGACTTTTACTCATGATCACACAGACAGTTTGGAGAGCATGTTACCTGCAATACGTCATCATGATTTAGCTTTTATGCTTCAATGTTTTATTTAGAATCTTTTGGCAGAGGAAACTGTTGATCTCAGTTAGCTAGAAACAGCTGCTTTTCTATTTTTATTTGTAGTTAATGTTTTCCAAGTGTCAAGCATATGTAGAGAAATTTTTTCCATACACTGATATTAAACATTTTATTTATATTTCTTTTATTTTTAATGGTCCTTGGGACTATTTAGAAAAGTGAGAGCCAATTAGAGCATTCACTGTAAATGCTTTTAGAAAAGAAAATCTCCCTTGGGTATTTCTATGGATGGGTCAATATCACATTTATTTATTTTCGTGGCATGCTCAAGTACAGTGCAATATTCTGGAAACAAAACCTGCTGTCTATTTTGACTGAGTTAAAAATACATGATCTCTTTCCAAGTTTTCAAAAGTTTCTTCCTAAAGACAAAGCAAGGTGGTTTTCAATAATCTTAGGTTTGGTTCTTTGTTTTGTCAATGAATGGATACCTTGAGAAAGTGGCCAGTTGATAATCTTAGTTTAATGAGTGTGGAAAACCAAACATCATATGTTCTCACTCATAAGTGGAAGCTAAGCTATGAGGAGGCAAAGGCATAAGAATGACACAATGAACTTTGGGGACACAGGGGGAAAGTGTGGAAAGAGGGTTAGGGATAAAAGACTACAAGTTGGGTGCAGTGTATACTGCTCATGGCATGTGCCAAACTTCGCGGGGTGCATGGGTGCATCAAAATCCCACAAATCACCACTAAGGGACTTACTCATGTTACCAAACACCACCTGTTTCCCAATAACCTATGGAAGTAAAAATTTTTAAATGAGTATTTCTTATTTCATATAGTTATATTTTTATTTTCTGGTCGAAGATAAAGATATTTTCTTCTTTTAGTTTGTGCTTTAGAGGGTTTTTTTTTTGGTTCCTGTGATACAAGTTTTGATAAATGTATGAGCCCTCCTATTTTTTATTTGCGTATTATGCATAGTTTATGCATAGTTTACTGAAAATTAGTGCAAAATGTGGGAAATAAGCTGATGGCAAGCACCATTGTGTCCTTGGATGACAGATACAGTGAGCGATAGAGCACATGTCCTGGGTCCTGAGTAGCATACAATGACCAGTGAGATTAAGAAACTAAGGAAGCAGGAAGAAAATGCTGTAAGATTCACCACATTTTATTTGTGGTGAGTCTTGGGGGAGGTAGAATTGCCCTAAATTTTTGAAGCACCAGGAAACCTTGATCGGAGACTCAGTTTCTAAACCATTGGCTTATGAGAAAGCCATGTTTCATCACAGGGCTGTGTGATTTGTGGTAGAAAAGAAACTCTTGGTTTTGTGGTTGTCGACCCCAAAAAGGAGGTCATTGCTGTGGCTTTCATCTTTGTCTTTGTGTTTACCTGGTTAGAATGACATATGGGAAAGTAGCTCTAGAGTTTTCTTAATGTATTTTAAAATAAATACTTCTACTAATGTTTCAAACATAGGATTTTTGTTTTGTTTTGTTTTTATCTTTCAGGAACATTACAAAAGGTCTATTTTAAATCAAATGGGAGTGAACCTTTGGTCACTGATGGTGAAATCCAAGGGTCCGATGTTATTCTTACAAATACAATTTATAACCAGAGCACTGTGATTTCTACTGCACATCCCGACCAGCACATTCCAGCCTGGACTACGGATGCTTCTCTCCCAGGGGACCAAAGTCACAGGAATACAAGTAAGTCCAAAGGTGATACATGCTAGAGGCTTTTAATGTCCCACAAGTAGGTTTTTAAGTTCGGAAACCAATCCTTTTAATTCACAATCACTTGCTGGTCACAGAGGAAAATCTCCACTCAGTTTCCCGGTAAGCCTAGCTGAGTGCCCTGTTCTGTTTGTTTGTTTGTTTGTTTGTTTAGACGGAGTCTTGCTCTTGTCACCCAGGCTGGAGTGCAGTGGTGCGATCTGAGCTCTCTGCAACCTCCATCTCCCGGGTTTAAGCAATTCTCCTGCCTCAACCTCTTGAGTAGCTGAGATTACAGGTGCCCTCCACCACATCTGGCTAATTTTTTTTTTTTGTAGTTTTGGTAGAGATGGGGTTTCACCATGTTGGCCAGGCTGGTCTCGAACTCCTGATCTCAAGTGATCCACCCGCCTCAGCCTCCCAAAGTGCTGGGATTACAGGCGTGAGCCACTGCGCCCTGCCAAATTCCCTATTCTTAAACATGAAATGACATCAGCCCAGATGTTCAGGTAGGAATGAGTGAGAAATGAAAATGTATCGATGCCATTCAATATTTCTGAGGTCTGAAAATTTACACTGCTTGCCCCAATATAGTGGCATTCATTCTGTAGTGGTTCATCTGTGAAAGTTTGCACTCCAGTTTTGAAGTTTTTGAAGTTTTAAGTTACTTATTTTGAGTTAATAAGTAAATTAAGTCACTGACATTGTTGTTGGTCCCTTGCAGGAGGACCCATTCAATAACAGGATGCTGAGTGATTTAATGGGAGCTATCCCCCTATTTACTTTTTTTTTTTTTTTTGAGATGGAATCTCTCTCTGTCTCCTAGGCTAGAATGCAGTAGCACAATCTCAGCTCACTACAACCTACACCTCCTGGGTTGAAGCGATTCTCCTGCCTCAGCCTCCTGAGTAGCTGGGATTGTAGGCACGTGCCACCACGCCTAGCTAATTTTTGTATTTTTAGTAGAGACAGAGTTTCACCATGTTGGTCAGGCTGGTCTTGAACTCCTAACCTCATGATCCACCCGCCTTGGCCTCCCAAAGTGCTGGGATTACAGTCGTGAGCCGCTGCACCCAGCCCCCTATTTACTTTTGAGACATTCATGTTTTTGTTTTGTTTTGTTTTTGTTTTTGTTTTTTATCTTGCTTCCTTTTTCACCTTCTATTATTGGCTGTAAAGTTTATTTTATATATTGGTGAATGACAAAAAAAAAAAATCACACCTTGAGAAAAATGGCATGTGCCAAACTCTTCTGCATGAGGACAAACGGAAGGATTTGTCAGTTATTGCAGAAGAAGAGCTGGGAGAGAGAAAAGACAGAAAGTGTGGACACGGGGCATGATGAGGTGATGAGAGGTGACAGATGACATGCTCTGGAATGTGATTCTACCTTTTGATAAAGTTACTGTGCTTCCAGAATACTCGGTGGGAGTGGATTTGTATGGAAAATGCCAAGAAGCTTCAGCTCTGATACAACCAATGCTAATAAAAAATAATCAGAGCACAGTACAGCCACTGCCAGAATTTTATCCATAGTTGTCTGGCCTCTTCATTTCTACTTTCTAAAACAAGGTTATGTGATTGAAAATTACACAAAGCCCATCCACCCATGATCATTGTCTTGAGTGTTTCTCTTTTGTGAAAACCCACAAAGGGATATCACATCTTAGGTCTGAGATGGCGTATTTATTTTTATTTTGAGCCAGGAAAGGGAGGATTAAGTTGACTTTTAGCTATCATAGTATATGTTTGCCAGTGTTTGAGGAAAAGTAGGATTATTCTATTTCTCCAACCCAAAAGAGACAGTTTGGATTCCACTGTTTCACGGAGCACCTATAGGTATTAACTGTTTCTTGTCCATAGTGTTTACCATTGATTCATATGGATTTGGGTTCATTATCTGACAGTATTTTTGCAAACCAGAATTATGCCAAGTTAAATTTATTTTCCTCATGGGTTTAATTTTGAGGTTTTATTTTTCAGTCATGTCTTAAGCACTTCATTATTCTTAAGAACAGTGGTTTTCATCAGAAGCGCAGAAGCAATTTAAACAAAAACTCAGTCAAGTTAATGTGGTTGCAATTACAGTAATTGTTATTTTCTTCTACTAAGCGCATTTGTCTTTATTTTGAAAGTTCCATTATTTGTTAAGATTCTAACAGGATTGACAAACACATGTCCTGAAGAATAAAGAAACCTGTGGCAGTTGTTGCTTAGATTGGAAGTTTGATAGAAGTCTGTCTGACTCATTTGCTCTTCCTATGGCTGGAACGTTGCTTGTGAATATGAGCATAAATTGACATGTAGAAGAAATCCAGGTGAAATTAGGATGGTTAAATGGAAAAAGGCCAAAACCCTAGCATATGTGTCATTTGATGTTGTTAATGTACTTGACAGTTAGCATTAGTCTTTACTGTCTGGCCACATAGACTCAGTATACTGTCAATATCAACTAAAGTTATTTATTGCAAGAAATTTGATAGCTTTCCATACATTTAGGTAATAGTGCAAGCCTGTGATTATAGAAGTTTTAGAGTTTTTAGGGAATGTTTGAATATTTTCTCTGTGATCCTTATAATTAACTGATGAAATACACCAGACTGGTAATAGCATACACCATTTTTTCACGGTGTGAAATTGAGGTTTAGAGAAATTAGTTGATGTATCCAGTATCACTTGCCTAGCAATTAGTAGACATGAAATTTTGATTCAGCTCTTAGGACTCTAAGATCAGTGCTCTTTCAAGTTTTTCATCATCATTTAATCTGATTGTTTTCTTTGCAGTAGCATTATTAAACAAATTTTAAGTTCTGGGAGAGAAGAAAGAGTAGACTTTTTGTTGCTGTTTTTATTGCTGTATAGTCAATGTGTAATAAAATATTAGTTGAATGAATAAATAAATGAACTATAGTCATTTTAAATTTTAATACATGATTTATCACTTTTGCTAGAAGTGCCTGATCACACTTCTACTACTTGATGTGTATTTCACCAATTTTACTTAAAGTATCATTTAATGTCTTAGATCTGTATTAACACCTAGCAGAGGGTTTACTTTTATCCTCCTCTTTTATTATTCTCAAATTAAGATGTTATTTTCAATTCGTGACATATGTAAAAGCTATTTAAATATACTTCAGTCCAAAAATACAATGGTCAGACATTCTATTCTACCCAAATATCCTGGGTAGGAAAAGTACCAAGAAATAGTCTTTTCCTAAGACATTCTTCTTGGAGGTTCTTAATGTAATGCCAAGACATAGAATCCTGCATTTCGTAAAGCTTTAACCGGAATACCCCCTGTATTACACTGTGTAGCATAGTTAGGTTTTGTGAAAGTGAAATAAGTTTTATGTGATATCTGGTACTTCTGAAGTTAACATTAGTTACACTTTGAAAACAAATTATAATGTGAAAAAGGGGCCTATCTGGGGAGGGGGACGAGGGAGGGACCGCATGTTCTCACTCATAGGTGGGAACTGAACAATGAGATCCCTTGGACTCGGAAAGGGGAACATCACACACCGGGGCCTATCACAGGGAGGGGGGAGGGGGGAGGGATTGCATTGGGAGTTATACCTGATGTAAATGACGAGTTGATGGGTGCTGACGAGTTGATGGGTGCAGCATGCCAACATGGCACAAGTATACATATGTAATCAATCTGCATGTTATGCACATGTACCCTAGAACTTAAAGTATAATAGTAATAAAAAAACAACAGAAAAAGAAAAAAAGAAAAAGAAAAAGAAAAAAAAAAAAGAATGTATCAAAGATGACCCTAGGTTTCTGATTGGCTCAACTAGATAGTAAGTAACTGGTTAATTCTGGGAATAAAATTATTCTAACTGTTTATGTAGCTAAATCTAATGCAGTGCTTTTTTTAAACTACATTTAAATCCTGGAATTAAATCCAAGAGCAAATTAAAAAAAAAAAAAAGAAAATAACAAGTACTACAATGTTGACAATGTTTACTCTAAAGGAGACACTATTGGAGATTAACTTTTAATTTCTCAATCAATATTTACATTATTGCAAGAAATATATATGGGAAACTGGGAAATGTGGCATATACTTCCAAATATAATATCTATTAAAATGAAATATATACATATATTTAACCTGGGTAGCTAATGTTGTATAACATTCCATATAATAATAATGCTGTTTTAATAATAATAATAAAAAAAGGAAAAGGCCCATAGTTAATGTTCATACTATGTTTCAGCAAGGAATTTTTCTAGGTTGTATTCTGTATCTGGGATTTTATTTTCACCATTTTTTCCTTATGTATTTTATAACTATTTAAATATATATTTAACTTTAACGAAAGGGAAAACTTCTGCCAACCAAGACCTTTTGGGTAAAAGATAACATGGAACACAATAAAATAACCTAGTAACTCTGATAAGAAGTTAAAGTGACAAGAGAGTAAATTCATGTGCTGAAAGCTTAGGGTGTTCTGTTCTCTTATCACATCTTTGATAACTAGATCCTAAATCTTCTATTTCAGATGAAAATGCATTATCCCTCTCATGTACTTTTCTAAATATCTGCTTTTTTGAGATATAATTCATATACCATAAAACTCATTCTTTCAATGTGTACATTCAGCAATTTTCAAATATATCGCAGTGTTGCATAATCATCACCACTATCTAATTTTTGAATATTCTCATCGTTGCAAAAAAAAAGTCATATTCCCCGCCCCCTATTTCCCCTTTCCCTTAACTCCTGGCCAAAACTAATCTAGTTTCAATCTCTATGGATTTTCTTATTCTGAAATTTTTATATGAAAAGCATCAGACAATATGTGGTCCTTTGTATCTCCCTTCTTTTATTTTGCATGATGCTTTCAGAATGCATCCATGATGTAGCATGTGTCAGTACTTCATTTCTTTTTAGTGCTGAATAATATTCCATCATGTGGCTGTATCACATTTTTCTTTATCCAGTCATCCATTGTTAAAAATTAGGGTTGCATATACATTTTTAAAAACTATTATCAATAATGCTTCTATGAATATTCATGTACAAGTTTTTGTGTGGAAATGTTTCCAGTTCTCTTGTGTTTATACCTAGAAATGGAATTGTGTTATTTATCTGTTTCCTTACTTGTCTTCAGTCTAGTTGTTCTATCCATTATTGAAAGTGGGGTATTCATGTCGTCAACTACTATTTCTTTTCTTTTCTTTTTTTTTTTCTTTCTTTCTTTCTTTTTTTTTTTTTTTTTTTTTTTTGAGATGGAGTCTCACTCTGTTGCCCAGGCTGGAGTGCAATGGTGTGATCTAGGCTCACTGCAACCTTTACCTGCAGGGTTCAAGCAATTCTCCTGCCACAGCCTCCGTAGTAGCTGAGATTACAGGCGCCCACCACTACGCCCGGCTAATTTGTTTTTTGTGTTTTTAGTAGAGATGGGGTTTCACGTCAGGGTGGTCTAGAACTCCTGACCTCAGGTGATCCACCCACCTCGACCTCCCAAAGTGCTGGGATTATAGGCATAAGCCACTGCACCCAGCCAGATGTTATGAACACTTTAAACACTGTTTGGTTAAAATGATAAAGAAAAGATTATTAATAAGGCTAATTATTACCAAAAAGGAACAACTGTTGAAATATTTTATATGACAAGAAACTCATTATAAGGGAATTACTTGAGGATACAACCGTGAACAATTGGCATTTGCTAAAAGTATGTTGACAGAACTGGATTCCTACTCACAGGTTCAGCAAGATTAAGTAAATCAACTTAAGGGCCTATATATTCATTACAACCACAGTAGCATAAATACCATTTTATGGAAAAAATCTCTTTAAGCCAAAAATAAGGAAGAGAGCAGTTAAATGGATGTAAGTAAAATTATAGGTCATTGATTAGTAAATTATTCTGTATGGATGAAATACATTTCCTATAGTAATTAAGCCTATCACATTTATTTTGATTAGGATAAATTGTAAATCATTTTGAAAATCAGTAAGAATTAAATGAATTCCTTCATTTTACCTACTGCATTGACTTTTACTCATGATCACACAGACAGTTTGGAGAGCATGTTACCTGCAATACGTCATCATGATTTAGCTTTTATGCTTCAATGTTTTATTTAGAATCTTTTGGCAGAGGAAACTGTTGATCTCAGTTAGCTAGAAACAGCTGCTTTTCTATTTTTATTTGTAGTTAATGTTTTCCAAGTGTCAAGCATATGTAGAGAAATTTTTTCCATACACTGATATTAAACATTTTATTTATATTTCTTTTATTTTTAATGGTCCTTGGGACTATTTAGAAAAGTGAGAGCCAATTAGAGCATTCACTGTAAATGCTTTTAGAAAAGAAAATCTCCCTTGGGTATTTCTATGGATGGGTCAATATCACATTTATTTATTTTCGTGGCATGCTCAAGTACAGTGCAATATTCTGGAAACAAAACCTGCTGTCTATTTTGACTGAGTTAAAAATACATGATCTCTTTCCAAGTTTTCAAAAGTTTCTTCCTAAAGACAAAGCAAGGTGGTTTTCAATAATCTTAGGTTTGGTTCTTTGTTTTGTCAATGAATGGATACCTTGAGAAAGTGGCCAGTTGATAATCTTAGTTTAATGAGTGTGGAAAACCAAACATCATATGTTCTCACTCATAAGTGGAAGCTAAGCTATGAGGAGGCAAAGGCATAAGAATGACACAATGAACTTTGGGGACACAGGGGGAAAGTGTGGAAAGAGGGTTAGGGATAAAAGACTACAAGTTGGGTGCAGTGTATACTGCTCATGGCATGTGCCAAACTTCGCGGGGTGCATGGGTGCATCAAAATCCCACAAATCACCACTAAGGGACTTACTCATGTTACCAAACACCACCTGTTTCCCAATAACCTATGGAAGTAAAAATTTTTAAATGAGTATTTCTTATTTCATATAGTTATATTTTTATTTTCTGGTCGAAGATAAAGATATTTTCTTCTTTTAGTTTGTGCTTTAGAGGGTTTTTTTTTTGGTTCCTGTGATACAAGTTTTGATAAATGTATGAGCCCTCCTATTTTTTATTTGCGTATTATGCATAGTTTATGCATAGTTTACTGAAAATTAGTGCAAAATGTGGGAAATAAGCTGATGGCAAGCACCATTGTGTCCTTGGATGACAGATACAGTGAGCGATAGAGCACATGTCCTGGGTCCTGAGTAGCATACAATGACCAGTGAGATTAAGAAACTAAGGAAGCAGGAAGAAAATGCTGTAAGATTCACCACATTTTATTTGTGGTGAGTCTTGGGGGAGGTAGAATTGCCCTAAATTTTTGAAGCACCAGGAAACCTTGATCGGAGACTCAGTTTCTAAACCATTGGCTTATGAGAAAGCCATGTTTCATCACAGGGCTGTGTGATTTGTGGTAGAAAAGAAACTCTTGGTTTTGTGGTTGTCGACCCCAAAAAGGAGGTCATTGCTGTGGCTTTCATCTTTGTCTTTGTGTTTACCTGGTTAGAATGACATATGGGAAAGTAGCTCTAGAGTTTTCTTAATGTATTTTAAAATAAATACTTCTACTAATGTTTCAAACATAGGATTTTTGTTTTGTTTTGTTTTTATCTTTCAGGAACATTACAAAAGGTCTATTTTAAATCAAATGGGAGTGAACCTTTGGTCACTGATGGTGAAATCCAAGGGTCCGATGTTATTCTTACAAATACAATTTATAACCAGAGCACTGTGATTTCTACTGCACATCCCGACCAGCACATTCCAGCCTGGACTACGGATGCTTCTCTCCCAGGGGACCAAAGTCACAGGAATACAAGTAAGTCCAAAGGTGATACATGCTAGAGGCTTTTAATGTCCCACAAGTAGGTTTTTAAGTTCGGAAACCAATCCTTTTAATTCACAATCACTTGCTGGTCACAGAGGAAAATCTCCACTCAGTTTCCCGGTAAGCCTAGCTGAGTGCCCTGTTCTGTTTGTTTGTTTGTTTGTTTGTTTAGACGGAGTCTTGCTCTTGTCACCCAGGCTGGAGTGCAGTGGTGCGATCTGAGCTCTCTGCAACCTCCATCTCCCGGGTTTAAGCAATTCTCCTGCCTCAACCTCTTGAGTAGCTGAGATTACAGGTGCCCTCCACCACATCTGGCTAATTTTTTTTTTTTGTAGTTTTGGTAGAGATGGGGTTTCACCATGTTGGCCAGGCTGGTCTCGAACTCCTGATCTCAAGTGATCCACCCGCCTCAGCCTCCCAAAGTGCTGGGATTACAGGCGTGAGCCACTGCGCCCTGCCAAATTCCCTATTCTTAAACATGAAATGACATCAGCCCAGATGTTCAGGTAGGAATGAGTGAGAAATGAAAATGTATCGATGCCATTCAATATTTCTGAGGTCTGAAAATTTACACTGCTTGCCCCAATATAGTGGCATTCATTCTGTAGTGGTTCATCTGTGAAAGTTTGCACTCCAGTTTTGAAGTTTTTGAAGTTTTAAGTTACTTATTTTGAGTTAATAAGTAAATTAAGTCACTGACATTGTTGTTGGTCCCTTGCAGGAGGACCCATTCAATAACAGGATGCTGAGTGATTTAATGGGAGCTATCCCCCTATTTACTTTTTTTTTTTTTTTTGAGATGGAAT
>NW_012101482.1:37435-78023 GCF_000951045.1 Mandrillus leucophaeus
ATTCTCCTGCCTCAGTCTCCCAAGTAGCTGGGATTACAAGCACACACCACGATGCCGGCTAATTTTTGTATTTTTAGTAGAGACAGGGTTTTGCTATGTTGGCCAGTCTGGTCTTGAACTCCTGACCTCAAGTGATCAGCCCACCTTGGCCTCCCAAAGTGCTGAGATTACAGGATGAGCCACTACGCCTGGCCTTCTTTCAGTTCTATCAGTTTTTTGCTTCAGATATTTTGATGGTCTGTTATTAGGTGTGTAAATGTTTACAATTGTTATTTCTTCTTGCTATTTTGAAACTTTTATTAATATATAATGTCCTTCTTTATTTATTCTGCCCATTTTTGATTTTTTTTTTTTTTGAGACAGGGTCTTGCTTTGTTGCCCAGGCTGGAGTGCAGTGGCATGATCTCAGCCTACTATAACCTCTGCCTTCTAGGTTCATGCGATTCTCCTGCCTCAGCCTCCTGAGTAGCTGGGACTACAGACACACGCCACCATGCCTGGCAAATTTTTGTATTTTTAGTAGATACAGGGTTTCACCATGTTGGTCAGGATGGTCTTGATCTCCTGACCTTGGCCTCCCAAAGTGCTGGGATCACAGGAGTGAGCCACTGCGCCCGGCCACCATTGTTGATTTAAAGCCTATTTTGTTGATACTGATTTTCCTTAACTTGTTATGGAGTTATATCCTTATAAACTCATTGTAACTTGAAACTGTTGTAAGTAAAAAATACATTTAATACATCGAACCTATAGAACATTGTAGCTTAGCTTAGCCTTCACCTTAAATATGCTCAGAACATTTTTATTAGCCTACAGTTGGACAAATCATCTAATACAAACCCTATTTTATAATAACATATTGGACAGCTCATGTATTTTATTGTATACCTTACTGAAAGAGAAAAACAGAATCGTTATATGAGTACTCAAAATACAGTTTCTATTAAATGTGTGTCACTTTTGCACAATTGTAAATTTGAAAAATTATAAAAGTCAAACCATCATAAGTGAGTCATCCCACTATCTTCTTTTGGTTACTATTTGCAGGGAATATTTTTATCTATCCTTTCACTTTCAACCTATTTATGTCTTTGAATCTAAAGTGAGTCTGTGGTAGACAGCATATAGTTGGATTATGGTTTTATCCATTCTGCCAATCTCTGTCTTTTGATTGAAAAAATTTAATCCATTAATATTTGAAGTAATTACTGATGACAGACCTACTTCTGTCATTTTGCTATTTGTTTTTTATATACCTTATAGCTTTTTTTCATCCCTCATTTCCTGGATCATTGCCTTCTTTTGTGTTTAGTTTTTGTTTTTTTTTTAAGTATTGAAACATTTAAATTCCTTTCTCATTTCCTTTGTCATATATATATATATATATATATATATATCTCAAAGCACATATATATATTCTATAGCTATTTTATTTATGGTTACCATTGGGATCACATTTAACATCCTAAAGTGATAACACTCTAACTTGAATTTATTTATTTATTTATTTATTTTTTTGAGACAGAGTCTTGCTCTGTCACCCAGGCTGGAGTGCAGTGGTGCGATCTCGGCTCACTGCAACCTCCACCTCCTGGGTTCACGCCATTCTCCTGCCTCAGCTGCCCGAGTAGCTGGGACTATGGGTGCCTGCCACCAGGCCCAGCTAATTTTTTGTATTTTTAGTAGAGATGGGGTTTCACCACGTTAGCCAGGATGGTCTTGATCTCCTGACCTCGTGATCCACCTGCCTCGGCCTCCCAAAGTGCTGGGATTACAGACGTGAGCCACTGTGCCCAACCTCTAACTTGAATTTATACCAGTTTAACTTCAATAACAAAAACTCTGTTCCTTTAACTGCCCTGCCCCACCTCTGAAACTTTCAAACATTCGATAGAATCCAGAGTTCCAAAATAGTTACATCAGACAGATTCTGCCAGTGCAGTTGTTGTCTAGGTGGGGAGACAGATTGCTGGTGTTTTCTGTTCCACCATCTTCCCAGATGCTCTCTAGTAAAAAAATTTAACTTTGACAATTTTCTTCCCAGTATTTTCACTGCTTTTATGGAGGAGTAGATTTTTGGAGGATCTTACTTTGCCATTCTGGGAGTATTTCCTACTCCTCAATTGTTTTTTACCTTACTTATTCACTCTGATTCCTTCTTTCTCATTTCTTCCAATATGGGGAGTTGATTTTTCTCTTTCTCTTTTATATAATGTATGAGTGTGATTCTGTTATATATGTTATTTGTAATTGAAGTTATTTCCCATTTTTGCATAAATTCCCTCATTTCTTCTCCTTCTGCCTAAGAAGAACCTAATAACAGCCAAATGTGTATGATTTTATAGTTTTCTCCATCCTCTTGCAATCTCATTTAAACATGTATACATACATGTACACAGGATAATATTCACATAGAGGATTTGGGTAATTGTTTTTATTACTTTTTTTTTCACAAAATATCTTTCCCATCCAAGAATACTTCAAGTTAATATCTTCAAGGCAAAAGCTTAATTCTAATCTGTTGTTATAATGACCAAATAGTATTCCATGTTGTCATTATACCATAATTTATTTAAACCATTTCCCCAATAATGGGAATTCACTTTATATCCAGCTTTTTCTCCCTCAATGAACTACATAGTCTTCTTTCTGAAGAAAAAATGATTTGGATGATGACCATGATACTGTCTAAATTGCAGTGATTTATTTACATTGATAACTAGACATGAACTGAAATGCCCTAAACTCATACCCAAAAGTTACTGGGTGTAGAAAACTTATGCACCAATTCAAAACCCTTAGGTTATTCTTTCTTCTTAGTTTTATGTTTTTAACATGAGATGTTTTCATTAGCTTTAACATGAGCTCTACAAGAATATGAAGCTGGCTGGGCACGGTGGCTCACGCCTGTAATCCTAGCACTTTGGGAGGCTGAGGCAGGTGGACCACCTGAGGTCAAGAGTTTGGAACTAGCCTGGCCAACATGGCAAAACCTTGTCTCTACTAAAAATACAAAAATTAGCCAGGCATGGTGGCATGCGCCTATAATCCCAGCTACTCGGGAGGCTGAGGTAGGAGAATCGCTTGAACCTGGGGGTGGAGGTTGCAGTGAGCCAAGATCACACCACTTCACTCCAGCCTGGGCAAAACAGCAAAACTCCACCCAAAATATATATATGCAGCTAAGAGGATCAGAGCAGGTCTTGGAGTTTTACCTGGGTTACTACTCATCAGGCAACTATCCAAGAGGAGAGTTTGAGAAAGGGAGTCTAATTAGACGTCTGAAATCCGGTAAATCTCTTACCTGTTAAGGGATGTTGGCCAGGCTGGTCTCAAACTCCTGACCCCGAGTGATCCTCCTGCCTCAGCCTCCCAAAGTTCTGGGAATACAGGCGTGAGCCTCCATGCCCAACTTATAACCATAATTTTATAATAGGGACAAGCATAAATAATATCTTGAAATGTTTGTGACAACTCTATATTGATGCAAATATCTATGATTTCTATTTTTTTCTATAGTTGTTGCCTACATTGGCAATTTAATTATACTACATTTCAGTTGGGTGTTATTGGAAATAGAGATGTTATTTTTTCCCCATACAAGTTCATAGACAGCCTAAATTTTATGTAGGGGCCATTGATTCTTTGGATTCTGATTATGGGCACCTGCTCTAGAGGAAAAAAATATTTTGTTGGTACCTTGGCTGGTCTGAGGTCTGCCTAAGCTGCTTCTCAAGGTCTTAGTGATATTCCAAAAATCACTGTAGTCATGACCCCTAGACGCCATTCCCACGTGCTGTGGTGGACACTAGTGTTAGACCCCATTGTTCAAGTCCAGTTGGTTTCTCTCCTCTATATATTAAATCACATCTTTTATGTTTACAGAGCAATTATGAGATTCAGACATGGACTTCTGGCTAACAGCAACATCTAAGCAAGAATGAGTGCAATATTTAAGTAATTGTTGCATGCTTATTTGGTTGTTAGCATCCTAGTAAAGACTTGCACAATTCTAGAGGGAGAAAAGTAGCTGAAATGTAAGAATGGACTCTCTTTTTGTCTTTTCCCTGATTTCCTTCCCTTCCTCCTCATTCCATCTTTAGACGATTCTTTCCCCAGGATGTATTGGGTTCCTCCTGGAAAGAGCAAACTCAGTCATCTTGCAGAACTAGGCTTCTGAAAGCAGTAATGGAACAGTGACTGTTTTACTCCCCTTTGGGTATAGTCCTAGATTTCCTATTTCAAAGATGTCTTGGTAAGACTCCTGACCCTCTCTCCTAAATGAATCCTGCAATATCCTCCAGGTGACAAATGCCCCCAAGCGTATATGTTTATGTCATATTAATACATATAGCAAGTGAGGGTCAGAGTTAAACAGTCACATCAAAAGAGCTTGTGGCTCAAATTTTTTCTCTGCAGCTTCATTATCACAATTTTCTCTTTAGGAAGAACAGCCCAATACCCTTGATTCACAGAGAGAAAAAAAGGAAAACAAGCAAAACAGTAGCATGTTAACAGCATTGCAAAAACAATTCTAGTCAAACTCAATGACAAAATGATCTTTTAAAAGTCAAAGGCTCAGATGAAAGTCAAAACAAAAATCAAAAAAACAGAAAAACCCAAACTGTGTAATTTACTTTTATCTCTGGTTGTGAAAGAAAAATTGGCACTTTATGTAATCTTTTGCCTGAATTATTCAATTTGTTGACTATCTCAGGTTTTTGGTATTTGTATTATTTTGTGTTGAGAGCAAAAATCCCATCAGTGGGAATCTGTTTGCTATACTTGCGCCTTTGGAAAATATGCCTTTTCACTTGTAGCTGAAATGATTAGGGTAATGAGTTTTCCAAACCAAAAGCTTTACATCTGTTCAATTTGATGCAATCCACTTCTTGTGTTTCAGTGTTAACACATTTTATTCTTCTATTTTGCTGCTCTGGATCATTAATCTAATATTCACATGTGGTGTTTGATTTTTTTTTTTTCAAGATGGAGTCTTGCTCTGTCTCCCAGGCTGGAGTGCAGTGGCACGATCTTGGCACACTGCAACCTCCACCTCCTGAGTTCAAGCGATTCTCCTGCCTCAGCCTCCTGAGTAGCTGGGATTATAGGTGTGCGCCACCACGCCTAGCTAATTTTTGTATTTTTAGTAGACATGGGGTTTCGTCATGTTGGCTAGACCGGTCTTGAACTCCTGACCTCTTGATCTGCCCGCCTCGGCCTCCCAAAGTGCTGGGATTACAGACGTGAGCCACCGCGCCTGGCCAGGGTTTGAATTAATAAGACTTATGGTATAGTACCTGTTTATAATTATATTAAGCTGTGTAAACCCATTCTGATGTCTGTGTACTTTTCTAAATTGTATGAGATGTCTCAAATTTTAGAGAATCTAGGTTAATATTCTGTGAAGCACCAAATCAGCAGCTATTTATTGGATGTCATACTCTGGGTTTTTGCAATATGGACTATAAAGATGGATAAGACAGAGGTCCTGTCCCCAAGCAGCCAGTTATCTACTAACTGCCTTGCAACATGAACATATTCTTATGACTTGAGAAATAAAGTGAGAAATTTTATAAGACAGGCTCAGAAAGCATACATGATCGATTTCGATTCTTTTTATTTTTCTAAAAGATAATATTGCTAATTCATACCATTTTAATTCTATAATAAATGCAACATTTTTTTCATAAAGTTTTCTTTACAAGGACAAAAATATATTTTAATTTAAAGGTCTATCTTGGAACTTCTATTTTTAAACAGATTAAACTGCTTCATTTTAAAATTTAATAATTATCTTGAATCAGTTGAACAGAGCCTTTAGTTTTCAATTTTGTCTGTAGAGTATGGGAAGGCCAACATTGCTGTTGCTGGTATTAATGGGAATGTTATCACCTCAGGAAGTGGGAGATATAAAATTTTGTAATTTTCTCATTGGAATTGCCTCCAAATTCCTCCATTGTTTTTTAAGTAATCAAGCTCAGAGAGTTTGTTTTGTTGTGGCTATATGTTTGTAGATGTGCACTCAACATAATCCTCTAGAATGTGCATTTCAGGAGACTGATTTATGATGTCCTGATAGCTGTTAAGCCACAGTAACTATGTTACCATATAATGTGTCCTTTAAAGTAAACGAAAAATTTTTTAAATGAATAATATGGGAGGTTGCTGTGGGAAAGAAATGAAGACTTGTTCGGGTGTGGTGGCTCATGCCACACCCAGCAACTTGAACCTGGGAGGTTGAAGTTCAAGTGAGTCGAGATCTCACCACTGTACTCCAGTCTGGGCAACACAGTGAGACCTTGACTCAAAAAAAAAAAAAAAAAAAAAAAAAAAAAAAAAAAATCCTAGCACTTTGGGAGGCTGAGGTGGGTGGATTGCTTGAATTCAGGAGTTTGAGACTAGCCTGGCCAACATGGCAAAACCCCATCTCTACAAAAAATACAAATAGTCGGGCATGGTGAGGAGCGCCTGTAGTCCCAGCTACTCGGGAGGCTGAGGTGGGAGAAGCACTTGCGCCTGGGAGGTTGAGTTGAAGTGAGCCAAGATCTCACCATTGCACTCCAGCCTGGGCAATGGAGTGAAACCTTGACTCAAAGAATCCCCCAAAACAAAAGACAAAACCCCAAATCCATAGAAATGGAAACCTTACATCTAAAGTTTTTTTCCTAGAGTTTCTCTAGCTTGTTCTAGAGATTGGGTAATGGCCAAACAATCATATCACAGCCAATCATGAGAAGCAGTGAAGCAGAAAATGCCTGGGGACACATCAAACACCATTAACTTCCCCGTAGAGTTGGCCCTACAGGTGCCAACTTTCTCCCTCTTCAGCTGAGCTTCTGTGTCTTCCCTCTATCCACTCGCAGTGCCTTCCCTCTGAAGATCTGTTTAAAGCATTCCAGTCATTAAGAAAATGTGGCACATATACACCATGGAATACTATGCAGCCATAAAAAAGGATGAGTTCATGTCCTTTGTAGGGACATGGATGAAGCTGGAAACCATCATTCTTAACAAACTATCACAAGAGCAGAAAACCAAACACTGCTTGTTCTCACTCATAGCTGGGAATTGAACAATGAGAACACTTGGACACAGGATGGGGAACCTCACACTCTGGGGCCTGTCGTGGGGTGGGAGGAGGGGTAGGGATAGCATTAGGAGATATACCTAATGTAAATGACTAGTTAATGGGTGCAGCACACCAACATGGCACATGTATACGTATGTAACAAACCTGCATGTTGTGCACATGTACCCTAGAACTTAAAATATATAAAAAAAAGAAAGATAATAAATGAGGCAATTCTTTAAAAAAAACATGCCAGTCATGTCAGTCCCTCCAGGGGTGCTGTTCCACTTGTATGTGTCTAGTCGGCCATCTTGCCCTCTCTCTAATTTCTTTATTGTTAAAGAGAAAACATGAAATCTAACTTCTTAACAAAGTTTTGAGTATACATTACACTTGTTAATGTGCCCATTGTTGTACAGCAGATCCCCAAAACTTTTTCATTTTGCACGCCTGAAACTCTATACCCATTGGTTAGCAACTCCTCGTTTCCCCTTCTGCCCAACTTCTGGCAACCATCATTGCACTTTCCGCTTCTATGAGTTTGACTATGTTTGATACTTTAGGTAAGTGGAATCATGCAGTATTTGCACTTTTGTGACTAGCTTATTTTACTTAGCATAATGTCCTCAAGTTTCCTCCATACCGTATGATATGACAGAATTTCCTTCTTTGTTGAGGTTGCTGCTGCCTTTATAGAAGAAGCCACTGCAAGACTTGTCAGTGGAGCTAGTCTAACAGTCTGGCACATGATAAGAACTCAGAAAATACTAGCCAGAAAGGTTAGGAGGAGTCTACTTGCGCCCTTTTCCCCTTTGCTTTGACCCATGTACTACAATTTCTCTTTCGTGCTGACTCCCACATCCCTCACCAAAAAACAAGCCAGACTTATGACAGAGAAACTGGTCACATTTTTTAGTTTATTTTAAAAGCTTTTTTAAAAAATATTAATTTTATTATTTATCAAAATTATATATCTACTATTTAAGCAGCATAGAAAACTGGAAGCATAAAGCAAGAAGGAAAAAAATCATTCCAAATTACCCTACCCAGAAAGAAACCATGTTTAATAATATGAACTAAACATCCTTCCACACCCAGGAGTGTTTTATCTTTTAGCAATTAATAATAAATATAAAAGGTAAATATACCTTTTATCTTTCAAATCAATGAAATAAATATATATACCTAGGTTTAAATAAATATATATACCTAGGTATATATTTATATACTAAACATACCTAGAAGGTATATTTATTAGAAGATAAAAGGTATATTTATTAAAAGAAAGAAATGACATGTCTTATGTGTATTTTAAGGAGACTAGAAGTTCATTTTAAATGTTTCCTTTTGAGTATGTAGAACATGCCTTTCCTTACAATCTTATTCTCCATAAAAATCTTCCTTTGCAGAGTCAGAGAGTAAAAAGGAAAACAGTTGCTCAACTTGATTCTGACTTATGATAGATTTTAAGTTTAGAGGATTCTGAGTTAGAGAGGGTTATCTAAATGAGCCTTTTACAAATACATTAAGGACCACAATACCCAGCTGGTATAATCCAGGCTTTTGTATGCAAACCTGCCCTGTTAGTCCTAGAATTCATTACTCCCATACTCAAATCTTAATTATTACTACATAATTACTCCCAATAAACTACATAGGGCTGAAAGTCCACTGAGATCTCATCACCTTCATAAGTGGTGAAATTTAAAACAAACCACTAGTGAGGCAGTGGATTTTACAATAAATCCTTTACTTATTGAACATGTTGCTCCAGTAAGTAATTTTTTATACTCTCATCATTATAGAATTTATTTTTACCACTGTTGGCATGAAAAACAAATAATTTCTATATGTGTTAAATTTTGGCTAAATATGTAAAATGTGTTCCAATTCCAAATTCTTTTTAAAAAATATTCTATAGCACTAAGTGCCTTTGTATAATAGAGACTGAATACGTATTTTTAAATGACTAATGTTTTAAAATGCTTACTTTTTAAAAAAATTATAACTCCCAGCATTGTTTTATTGTACAAGTAAGCAAAACTAAGTAATTCAACTTTGAATTTTGTTCCTATATAAATCAGTAACTATTCCCTTTATAAATGGATACATTATAGAATCCAGAAGAAAAAAGCAGAATGAAAGCTTACTTTGGGTCTTTGCCTCAATTTTCCTACCTATGTAACTTGGATACAAATCTCTCCCCTGTCTAGTTCACAGAGTTTTTGTGAGTCACGAATGAGATAATAATAATAGCAAAAACTTCTATATCACATACTATGTGCTGGACATTGTGTAAACATTGTTTTATCTTTAAACCCATTACACAGTTATTATTATTTCCATTTTACAGATAAGGAAACTGATAAACAGAGGAGTTCAATAACTTGCCAAAGGCCACATAAATATAAAATAGTAAGCCAGGATTTTGAATCGGACTGTGGAAACAACATACTATGTACAGAAAAGTGTTTAACAAACTTGAAGACACTATATGCATTTTAATTATTGTTATTATTCAATCATTCATAATTCTAGGATGGATGATTTTATGGGGCAAGGTGTAGTTCTTTCACAATCTATAAAAAAATGCCTGACAGATGCTGCTACAGCTGCAATGTTAAATCTCACTTAATTCTATGGAATGTGAATAATTGATTTACAAAAAAATTGACCCCTCACTGTTTTAAAAGCATTGTCACAGTAAGTAGTTTCTTGAATGAATGAATTGCAACTTGTTATGAGCCTTTACTTATGATTTAAACGTCTTAAAACCAAGTATGAATGTGCATTTAGTAATAAGATAGAGACAATTACATATATACATATATGTAATGTGAAAGCTTGAAGCTTGGCAAAATACATCACCAAGAGAATCAGGGTTGCATTAGAAAACGTTTAGTCTAGAATATATACAATTATATAGAAAATAAACTCCCAAGCCTCGTATTTCTCTTGACAAGAATAGCTAGCTTTTACTTAACTCTGATAATTTGCATGGCATTGCACAAAATAGTTACATATTTTTGTATAACTTAGCAAGACACTGGCTTCACTGTGCCTTCAATATATCTGTAAAGACTTTTTACAAATGTTATAAATCACTCATTAAGAAAATGTGTCTTTTGTTTCCTGATTTTCTCTTATGAGAAGTAGAATAGTTACCATGTTTAGGTTTGGTTTACAGTTAGTTAAGACCTGAATAGAAAATCAAATACCACATGTTTTCACTTATAAGTGGGAGCTAACTGATGAGAACACATGGACACATAGAGGGAAACAACACACACTGGGGTCTATCAGAGGGTGGAGGGTGGGAGGAGGGAAAGAATCAGGAAAAATAACTAATGGGTACTAGGTTTAATACTTGGGTGACGAAATAATCTGTACAACAACCCCCCATGACACAAGTTTATCTATGTAATATACCTGCACATGTACCCATGAACTTAAAATAAAAGTTAAAAAAAAGAAGCTTAAATCTTCATAGAGAGACCCTGTCTTCAGTTTTGTGTTTTCTCTTAGCTTACTGTAACCCTCTTACGGATCTTCCTAAGTACACAATATCCTTTCAAATTAGTTTTTCCCAGAAATCATTCTGGCAAAATGTTTCTTCTTAGGTGAATTATCTAGAATAGAGAATGATCTTCATTATTCCACTCTGCTGATGTAGTCCTGACCCGAGTTGACTACCTTCCTGGTACAGCCAGGAATAGGCACCAAAAATTTCCAGTCTAATTGGTCCCTCTGTGAGGGCTCACAACCCATTTTTTCCCAATGCAAAATGCTGCCTTTATTTACACGAAATATGAAAAAAGTTGTTGTAATATCACTTGGATCTCTTTTTATTTTTTAACCTCAAATAATTTTTGGGGGTGAGTACACTTAAAATCTGCTTTCTTAGCAATTTTCAAAGTGTACAGGGCATTATTATTAACTATAGTCACCATGCTGTACAATAGGCTGCTTGATCTTACTTCTCCTGTCTAACTGAAATTTTGGATCCTTTTACCAACATATCGCAATCCTCACCCTTACAGCCCTAGTACATGGTAACCATCATTTTACTCTCTGCTTCTATGAGTTCAACTTTTTAAGATTCCACATATAAGTGAAATCATGTGGTTTTTGTCTTTTGGTGCTTAGTTTTCACTTAACAGAATGTTCTCTAGGTTCATCTGTCTTGTCATAAATGACAAAATTTCCTTCTTTTTAAAAGCCAGATAGTATTTCATTGTGTGTATATACTACATGTTCTTTATCCATTCATCCATTGACGGACATTTTTGTTGACTCCATATCTTCGCTATTGTGAATAATGCTGCAGCGAACATGGGAGTATAGATTTCTCTTCAACACTTTGATTTTACATCCTTTGGATATATAGCCAGTAATGGGGTTGTTGGATCATTTTGTAATTCTATTTTTATTTTTTGGGAGAAATGTCCGTACTGTCTTCCATAATGGCTATACTAATTTACAACCCTATCAACAGTGTGCAAGTGCTCCCTTTTCTCCACATCCTCACCAGCACTTGTTATTTTCTGTTTTTTCATTTTTTGTTTTTGTTTTAGTAATAGCCATCCTAACAAGTATGAGGTAATAACTCATTGTGGTTTTAATT
Organism: Mandrillus leucophaeus; assembly: GCF_000951045.1. Lineage (NCBI taxonomy): Eukaryota > Metazoa > Chordata > Mammalia > Primates > Cercopithecidae > Mandrillus > Mandrillus leucophaeus. Next base: position 49,132 of record NW_012101482.1, read on the forward strand.
TGCATTTCTCTGATGGCTAGAGATCTTGAACCTTTTTTTCATATACCTGTTGGCCATTTGTATGTTTTTTTTTTGAAAATGTCTATTTAGGGCCTTTTCCCACTTTTAAATTTAGTTATTGTTTCCTAACTACTAAATAAAATTCCTTTTGTATTTTGAATATTAACCCCTTATCAGATGTGTGGTTTGCAAATATTTTCTCCCATTTTGTAAGCTATTTCTTTGCTGTGTTGACTGTTGCCTGTGCAGAAGCTTTTTAGTTTGATGTAATCCCATTTGTCTATTTATACTTTTGTTGCCCTTGCCATTGGGATCATATTCAAAAAATTATTAACCAGACCAATGTCACTGAGCTTTTCCCCTATGTATTCTTCTAGTAGTTTTATAGTTTTAGGTTTTCAATGCAAGTTTTTAATTCATTTTGAGTTAATTTTTTGTATGGTGTAAAATAAAAGGCTAATCTCATTCTTCTAAATCTTTATATCCAGTTTTCTCAACACTATTTATTGAAGAGACTATTGTTTCCCCATTGTGTATTCATGACATCTTTGTTGAAAATCAATTGACCATCAATGTGTGGATTTATTTCTGGATTCTTCATTTGATTACATTGGTTTATATGTTTATATGCCAATATCATGCTTTTTTGATTACTATAGCTTTGTAGTGTATTTGGAAATCAAGTAGTGTGAAACCTTCAGTTTTCTTTTTGCTCAATTTTTTTTTTGATTGTTTATTTTTTGTATGTTTCCATATGACTTCTAGGATTTTTTGTATTTCTTTGAAAAATGTTATTAGAATTATAATAGGGATTGCACTGAATCTGTAGATCACTTTGCATAGTATGAATATTTTAATCAGATTAATTCTTCCAAACCATGAATACAGGATATTTTTCTATTTATTTGTGTTTCCTTTAACTTCTTTCATCAATGCTTCATCATTTTCAGTGTAAGATCTTTCACCTCCTTGGTTAAATTTATTCCTAAGTATTTTTTTTTTTTGTAGCTGTTGTAAATGTGATTGTTTTCTTGATTTCTTTTTTTATATAGTTTGTTGTTAATGTATAAAAGCAGAACTGGTTTATTTTTATTTTTAATTTTATTTTATTTTTCTCTCCTTCATTTCTGATTGAAACAACTGATTTTTTATGTTGATTTTGAAAATACTACTTTTACTACTTTTCTGCATGTGCTTATTCTAACAGGTTTCCTTGTGGAATCTTTAGGTTTTTCTAAATATAAGATCATGTTGTTGCAAACAGAGACCATTTAACTTCTTTCTTTCCAATTTGATTGCCTTTTATTTCTTTCTCTTGCTTAATTGCTCTGGTTAGGACTTCCAGTACTATGTTGACTAGTAGTGGCAAGAGCAGGCATCCTTGTTCTCTTCCTGATCTTAGAGGATGGCTTTTCTCTTTTCCCATTGCGTATGTTGTTAGCTGTGGATTTGTGGTAGATGGCCTTTATTGTGTTGAAGTACATTTCTTCTATACCTAATTTGTTGTAGGCCTTACCATGAAAGGATGTTTAATTTTCTCAAGTGTTTTTTCTGTCTTTTGAGATGGTCATATGGTTTTTGTCTTTCATTCTGTTAAGGTGATGTATCACATTTATTAATTTGTGTATGTTGAAACATCCTTGCATCCCAGGTATAAATTCCACTTGATCATGGTAAATGATCTTTTGAATGTGCTGTTGAATTCAGTTTGCCAGCATTTTGTTGAGGATTTTTGTATCTATATTCATGAAAGTTATTAACTTGTAATTTTCTTCTCTTGTAGTGTCTTCGTCTGGCTTTGGTATCAGGGCAATGCTGGCTTTGTAAAATGTGTTTACAAATATTCGTTTTTCTTCAGTTTTTTGGAAGAGTTTGAGAAGAATTGGTATTAGTTCTTTAAATGTTCTGTGGAATTAATAGTGAAGCCGTCAGGTCCTGGACTTTTCTGTGATGAAAGACTTTTTATTACTGGTTCTTTCACTCACGTCAGTGAGAAGAGACCACCAAACAGGCTTTGTGTGAGCAACAAGGCTATTTATTTCACCTGGGTGCAGGTGGGTTGAGTCCGAAAAGAGAGTCAGCAAAGGGAGATGGGGTGGGGCCGCTTTATAAGATTTGGGTGGGTAGTGGAAAATTCCAGTCAAAGGGGGTTGTTTTCTGGAGGGCAGGGGTGGGGGTCACAAGGTACCCAGTGGGGGAGCTTTTGAGCCAGGATGAGTCAGGAGAAGGAATTTCACAAGGTAATGTCATCAGTTAAGGCAGGGACAGGCCATTTTCCCTTCTTTTGTGATTCTTCATTTACTTCAGGTCATCTGGATGTATACTTGCAGGTCACAGAGGATATGATGGCTTAGCTTGGGCTCAGAGGTCTGACAGATTCAATATCCTTTCTCATTATTGGGCTGTTCAGGTTTTCTGTTTTTTCATGAGTCGGTCTTGGTAAGTTGTATGTACCCAGGAATGTATGCATTTCTTCTAGGTTATCTAATTTGTTGTTGTATAATTCATAGTAATCTCTTATGATCCTTTGCATTTATGTGGTGTCGATTATAAGGTTTTCTCTTCTGAGTTTTCTTTTTCTTAGCATCCTATTCTCATTTATGGATGCAATACCTATTTAAATCTATATATCTTGCCTCATAGGAGACAGTCATGGTTTAGAGTTATTTTCATGGCATAGCTATTAATTGCTCATTGTTATCATTCTTTAAATTTTCTCGGGTAGGATGATAAATTACATGATCACTTTACTCTGAAGTTATTGATGATTTTTTAAAAAGTTCTCTTCTGTCTTGAACTATTTCTATTTTTTCAGAGTGACATTTTCAGTTATTATTAACCTTATCTGTGGTACCAATAGCCATGCCAGTTTTCTCGGTTTTCAGACCACTTGTGTAATTTTTTAAGAGATAGATGACTATTTTTCTTTTTTTTTTCTTTTTAATGGTGGTAATTTCCTGGCCATCTTGTATTCTGTGTCTGTGGGTGGAGTGAGGAGCAATTGTCTCATATACAGATCTTTAATGTCTCCCTTTTTTAGTTCCAGTTTTTGTTCTTCTTCTCTGCCTTATCTGCCAACTCCAGCCCGGAACGTCTCCTAGGTTCTGCTGGGCAAATTGACTTCATCCTCTTTCATAAACTTCAAAATTTTTTGCATGCTGTTTTTGGATGGTGGAAATTTGCTAAAAATATTTATGTACTGATGGAAGCCCCTCTCTATGCTCTTTGCTGTTATGAGTTTATGCTTTTTTCCCCTTTACTATTCTTTTTTTGGTGAGGTGTCAGGAGGGAGGATATATGCTTAATCAAACATCTTGAATAGGAAAATAGTTGTACCTTTTTTTTTTTTTGAGACAGAGTCTTGCTCTGTTGCTCAGGCTGGGGTGCAGTGGTGTGATCTCAGCTCACTGCCAACCTCCTCCTCCCGAGTTTAAGCAATTCTTCTGCCTCAGCCTCCCGAGTAGCTGGGATTACAGGTGCCCGCCACCATACCCAGCTAATTTTTGTATTTTCAGTAGAGATGGGGTTTCACCATGTTGGCCAGGGTGGTCTCAAACTCCTGACCTAGGTGATCCGCCCGCCTTAGCCTCCCAAAGTGCTGGGATTACAGGTGTGAGCCACTGCGACCTTTATTTTCTTTTATAATTAGTATAATGATGCCTTCTCTATTTATTTTTCTGGCAGAGGTTTCTGGTTGAACACCAGTATTCTTTCTCCTTCATTTGTAATTGATCCCACTCCCCATTTTTATCTGGGCACATGTCAAACTGGAATAATCCTAGCCTGTCATGCAACTAGATGTGGCCATGTGATGAAGTTCTGGATAATGGGATATATGTGGAAGGGTCTTGTAGCAGCTGGAACTGTTCTTAAGAAATAGTAAGAGTGTGCCCTTGTCCTCTTTACTACTTCTCCACCCTTCTGTCTGGACCATAGGTTTCGCTGTCTTGGGCCATGAAGTTAGGGTTACATAAAGAGCCTATGTTTCTGGCACCACGGGATCCAATTCCTGTCCTGGACCACTCATCTAGACTATTATAGGGCAGAAAAATTTTGTTCTGCTTAGAGCAATGTTATATTCAGTTTTCCTTCACTACAGCCAAACCAAACCTAACTAACACAACCTTAAAAGATAAGGGTAGAAGTGGTTTGTAAACTATAAAGGGGTACTCAAATGTCAGATATTATCATACCTTACTCCAGATTCGATTTTGAGCTCTGCCTCTGAACTGGCTACTTTTCAACTTTCAAATCTTTTTATCACCAACAGCTGGATTAAAGTAGAATAAAATATATTCATCTATTAAATGATTATGTAGTTGTTCTTTAAAATAATCTCAAAACCACAAAAGTAAAGAAAAAGTGTTAGAATATTTCAGTACATTAATCTCCCTAATAAGGAGCTTATAAAAGTAGAAAAAACACCCCTAAAAGTCAGTAGGAAAAATCTTCCAAGGATATGAAACTGAAGACAAAATGCAAATGGTCCTTAAATATATGAAAAGGTGCTCAACTTCACTGGCAACAAGTTAAATGCAAATGAAAAATCACCCTATAATATAATTTCTCACCTATCAGATTAGCAAAAATCCAAAAGTTTGACACTGTTCTCTGTTGATGAGACTGAAAAAGCAGACATCCTCACACACTGTTGGCGAGAATGCAAAATGGTATTTCTCGACGATGGGGGAATTTGACAATAGCTGCCAAAATTCTGAAAGCATTTATCCGTTTACCTAGCAATTCTACTTCTGGGAATCTATTGTACATTTCAGGCATATGTACAGGTTACTTATTACAGCAATATAATAGCAAAAAGTTGAAAACAGTTCAAATATTTATTAAAGGGAGGTTTTTAAAATAAATCCCAGTACAACATACAATGGAATGTTATGTGGCAGTAAAGGAAACAATGAAGCTCTCCAAATGCTACTATGGGAAAATTCCTAGGATTTTTTTTTTTTTTTTTTTGGTGGTGGGGAACGGAGTCTTGCTCTGTCGCTCAGGCTGGATGGAGTGCAGTGGAGCGATCTCGGCTCACTGCAAGCTCCACCTCCCGGGTTCACACCATTCTCCTGCCTCAGCCTCTGGAGTAGCTGGGACTACAGGTGCCCACCACTATGCCCGGCTAATTTTTTGTATTTTTAGTAGAGACAGGGTTTCACCGTGTTAGCCAGGATGGTCTCAATCTCCTGACCTTGTGATCCACCCACCTCGGCCTCCCAAAGTGCTGGTATTACAGGCGTGAGCCACCACGCCCGACCCCTAGGATGTTTTCTATCTTGCATTTTTCAAATGATCTCTTAATATTCAGTGGTTTCTTTGGCTAGATGGAGGGAATGAGCCTTTTGTTATTCAAATATGGGCTTCCATCAAAGGCATAAGCCCAAAAGCTGATAACCTCTAAATAAAATAATATAATTGAAACTGATAAAAAGATGTGGTCAAAATATATGGGTGTATTACATATTACTATAAATACAGACCTTGTGATATTTCATTATATGCTTTTTAGCTTCTTCCTCTCATGAACTATTAAGAATTATCTTAAGAACTATTTTTAACATAATCCTCTACATTGGCTCTAAGTAATGGAAATTACTCAGAAGACATAGTTTCAGATCTGAAATTTATACATAATGGCTATGCACCTCTAGGCAGATTTCTTAGCCTTCTAAAAATTGAGTTTTCTCATGTATAATATAGATATGATTTCATATAACTAGGCCTTGAAACTGAGGTAATTGTGAATAAGAGAATCTTGTTTAAGCAACAACAATAAAAGCAATGAATCTTTATACAGACAAGAGAATACTGAATAAAAAAGAAAATGTAGAGACTCCTAAAATCCCATCATATAACGCACGTCAACATTTTTGTTTATATCGGGCCAACCAGGCAAATTTCTGGCTTGAAGACATTGGAAAAGCCATGGATGTAGTTTTGCCCAAAAGAGCCAACTATGGGCGACGATAATATCGGAGGCTCTGAGCTGCTCCTGAACTGTTGACATAGACAGGATTACAAATCTTTGCAAAATTGTGTTTTTAAAACAAGATCATTGTATATAAATTGTTTTGTGACTTCCTACTTTTATTTATTATATTATGAGCATCATCCCATGTGATTAGTCTTCTGAAGCATCTTTCATGTACCTAAATATTCTATTGTTTGTTCCATATATTTAGAACAGTACTTTTTGCTGAATATTTAGATGATTTCTATCTTTTAAAAAGTGTAAACTATGCAAAGATCAAGATCCCCGTAGATAAATCCACATTCACAAATATGATTATTTCCTTAGGATAAATTTCTAGAAATGACTTGACAATGTCAAAGAATTTGCACGTTGAAAAGATTTTTTTTTGGATCCATATTGCCCTGCCCTACTGGGATCCGAAAGAAAAGGTGATTACCAGTTTATAGGTCCACCAGCTATGTATGCAGAGTATGTATTTTCCACACATTTTCCCAGGACACGAATACTCTTCCTCTGTAAGTATTTGTAGCTTGATTTCATTATCCTACACATATACATACTTACATGCACATATGTGTATGATTGCATATCTAAATTTTTTCTTACAGTAAGTATACTTTATCTTATAAACAAATACTAAATGAATTTGCAAACATCTGCTCCTGATGTGTCCACCCTTAAATGTGCTTGTCTTTACTTCCCAGGTGCCTGCATGAACATCACCCACAGCCAGTGTCAGATGCTGCCCTACCACTCCACACCGACACCTCTCCTGTCAGTTGTCAGAAACATGGAAATGGAGAAGTTCCTTAAGTTTTTCACATATCTCCATCGCCTCAGTTGCTATCAACATATCATGCTGTTTGGCTGTAGTCTCGCCTTTCCTGAGTGCATCATTGATGGCGATGACAGGTATTTGGGAACCCAAATTATTCAGTGATAAGAGTTGGTTATAGCAGAAGTATCTATCCTAGGAGAAAAAAAAATTATCCAAACGACTCCCTTGCATTTTGGTTGTTATTAAAGGAGTAAAAAAACCCCACATTAGTCATGGCTAGTTCTAATTCTTTGAAAATGGAAATGTTTTGAAAATCTGGAATAATTTTATTTATGGGAAAAAATTATTCACAATGTTAGATTGATGCTATCAGAGGAATACCATAATAGCTGTTCCAGTGAGGATAGACAACACACTCAAAGGGGTGATAAGAGAGTTTCTTGAAGAGACTATTTATGGAGCTGTGGGCAGGGTTAAGAGAACAAGTAAGTGATAGGAGGCACCAGGATCTCATGATACGGAGATATAGTTCCACCACCCAAGATGGAAGGGGAATAACGGCCAGTAGCACCTAGAGAGAGTTGTATCTATGGGTGAAGGATCTCGGACAGGCCAGGTGCTATGACCCTAGGCAGAGGAGCATGGCCGCTGCCAACCCTTCAGTCTTGCAGTGAGAGAGAAGGAGGGATAAATACCCTGACCTCACTTACCTCCCACCCTCCCATCTGCCAGTGCCTCTCACCAAATGAAGTTATCCACAACCAGAGGACAAGGGTGCATAATTCATGTGAGCATGGTGGATGAGATCCAGAATTTCAACTAAATCTCATCAGTTCAAAAGTCCCAAATCTTATACTTTAAAGCAAGTATCAACCATACCTAGATGTTGGGTGGTTCTTCCACTCAACACTGGGAGGCAGAGCAGGGCGAGAAGGGCAAAGTGTAGACACAGAGGGATAGACAGAGGCTCTCCAGCATGATATCAAACAGGATCAGGGAAAATTTCAATAAGTACATCAATCAAAAGTATGTGATGGAATTTTTGGAATATTAAGTATACACTTAAAAAAATTTCAAAACATGTGTTACTTATTCACACATAACACCAATTATTTTCTGAATTAAAATGTTACAAAGTTTTAGAATAGTAATACAAGAATAAGTTTCATTTTTTCTGTGTGTTTGAATTCTTATTTATGTTAAATTGGCAGATAAAATTGCATGCATTTATTGTGTAAACATGATGTTTTGAAGTATACATACATGATGGAATGGTTAAATCTAGCTGATTAACAAATACATCACCTCACATTGTACCATTTTTGTGGTAAGAACACTTTACATCCATCGTCTTAGCATTTTTTAAGAATACTACACATACACACATACATATATACACATATGTGTGTACATATATATACAGACACATACATATATGTATGTGTGTATATGTATGTGTATACATGTGTATATATACATTCATATGTGTACATATATGTGTGTATATATGTACATATTTGTCTATATATACATACACACTTAGAGACAGGGTCTAGCTGTATTGTCCAGGCTGGCCTCAAGCTCCTGGGCTCAAGCAATCCTCCTGCTTCAGCCTCCCAAGTAGCTGGGAGTGTAGGCACACACCACTATGACCACTTAAGAATACAATATATTTATCAATAACTATAGTCACCATGCTATATAAAAGATCTCTTTAACTTATTCCCCCTAGGTAACTGTAATTTTGTGTCATTTGACCAACATTTCCCCAGTCTTCACCCTTGAACTTCCCTAGCCTCTTTTAGCCTTTATTCTACTCTCTATTTCAATTAGATCAAATTTTAAATATTTTATATATAAATGAGATCCTGTGGTATTTGTCTTTCTGTGCCTGACTTACTCCACTTAACAAAGTGTCCTCCAGGTTGATCCATGTTCTGGCAAATAACAGGATTTTTTCTTTTTTATGGCTGAATAGTATTCCATTGTATATGTGTGTGTGTGTATCACATTTTCTTCATGCATTCATTGGTTAATGGATACTTAGGTTGATTCCATATATTGACTATTGTTCCATTGTCTCTCTCTCCCCCACCTGGGACCTTCCTATTCTGGGAGACACAGTAATATTCAAATTAGGCCAATTAACAACTCTACAATGGCCTCTAAGTGTTCAGGTGAAGGGAAGAGTGGCGTATCTCTCACTTTAAATGAAAAGCTAGAGATGATTAAGCTTAGTGAGGAAGGCATGTTGAAAACCAAGATATGCTGAAAGCTAGGCCTCTTGCACCCAATGGTTAGCCAATTGTGAATGCAAAGCAAAAGTTCTTGTAGGCAACAAACAGTGCTACACCCGTGAACACACAAATGATAAGAAGGCAAAACAGCCTTATTGCTGATATGGAGAAAGTTTTTGTGGTGTGGATGGAAGATCAAAACAGCCACAACATTCTCTTAAGCCGAAGCCTAATCTAGAGCAAGATCGTAACTCTTCAATTTTGTGAAGTCTGGAAGAGGTGAGGAAGCTGGAGAAGAAAAGTTTGATGCTAGCAGAGATTGGTTCATGAGATTTAAGGAAAGAAACCATCACCATGACATAAATGTGCAAGATGATGTAACAAGTGTTCATTTAGAAGCTGCAGCAAGTCATCTAGAAGATTTAGCTAAGATCATTGATAAAGATGGCTACACTAAACAACAGATTTTCAGTTTAGGCAAAACAGCTTTCTACTGGAAGAAGATGCCATCTAGGACTTTGCTAGCTAGAGAAGTCAGTGCCTGGCTTTAAAACTTCAAAGAGGGACTGACTCTCTTGTTAAGGTCTAATTCAGCTGGTGACTGTAAGTTGAAGCCAATGATCTTTTGCCATTCCCAGAATCCTAAGGCCATTAACAAGTATGCTAAATCTACTCTATTCATACTCTATAAGTGTAACAGAAAAGCCTGGATGACAGCACACCTGTTTACTGATAGACCAATGGAATGGAATCGAGGTCCAATAAATAAATCCATGTCTTTACAGCAAACTGGCTTTTGACAAAGGTGCCAAGAACACTCAATGGAGAAAGGACAGTCATTTCATGCAATGGAGAAAAGACAGTCAATAAAGGGCAATAGGGAAACTGCTTTCTGATTATTTTGAAGCCCACTTTTGACACCTACTGCTCAGAAAAATACAAATTTCTTTTAAAATATTACTACTCACTGACAATGCACCTGGTCACCCAAGAGCTCTATGGAGATGTATGAGGAAATGAATGTTATTTTCTTGCCTGTTAACAAAATATCTCTTCTGCAGCCCATCAATCAAGGAATAATTTTGACTTTCAAGTCTTATTATTTAAGAAATACATTTTATAAGGCTGCAGCTGCCATAGATAGATTGTGATTTCTCTAATGGATCTGGGCAAAGAAAATTGAAAACCTTTAGGGAATAATTTACCATTCTAGATTCCATTAAAAATGCTTGTGATGCATGACAGGAGGTGAAAACATTAACATTAACAGGAATTTGGAAGAACTTGATTCTAACACTCATGGATGACTTTGACGGATTCAAGACTTTAGTGGAGAAAGTAACTGCAGAGGTTGTGAAAATAGCAAGAGAACTATAATTAAAAGTGGAGCCTGAAGATGTTACTGAATTGCTACAAGCTCATGATCAAACTTGAATGGATGAGTAGCTTTTTATGGATGAACAAAGAAAGTGATTTCTTGAGATTAAATCTATTCCTGGTGTAGATGCTGTGAACGTTGTTGAAATGACAACAAAAGATTTTGAATATTACATAAACTTATTTGATAAAGCAGTGGTGGGATTTGAGGTTTTGATTTGCATTGCCCTAATAATTAGTGATGTTTAACACTTTTTTGTATACCTATTGGCCGTTTATATGTCTTCTTTTGAGGAATGTCTATTCAGGTTTTTTTTTTTTTTTGCCCATTTTATCATCAGGTGGATTGTTTTCTTGCTGCTGAGGTGTTTGAGTTCCTTATGTATTTTGGATATTAACCCTTTATCAGATGTATAGCTTGCAAATATTTTCTCCCATTCCATAGGTTGTCTCTTCACTCTGTTATTTCCTTTGCTGTGCAGAAGTTTTAGTTTGATGACATCTCATTTGTCTACTTTTGCTTTTGATGCTTGATCTTTTGGGATCATTTCCCAAAAATCATTAACCAGGCTATAGGTTCCCCCTATGTTTTCTTTTAGTAGTTTCATAGTTTGGGCCCTTACATTTAAGTCTTTAACCCATTTTGAGTTCATTTTTGCATATCCTATGCAATAAGAGTCTAATTTCATTCTTCTGCATGTTGATAGGCAGTTTCCCCAATGCCATTTATTGACTGTCTCTTCTCCATTGCATGAAATGACTGTCCTTTCTCCATTGTGTGTTCTTGGCATGTTTGTCAAAAACTAGCTTGCTGTAAAGGCATGGATTTATTTATTGGATCTCAATTCCATTCCATTGGTCTATTCGACTGTTTTTATACTGATACCATACTGTTTCAGTTACTATGTGTATTATTCCAGTCTCACACTGCTATAAAGGACTGCACGAGACTGGGTAATTTATAAATGAAGGAGGTTTAATTGACTCACAGTTCTGCATGTCTGGGAAGGCCTCAGGAAACATAATGGTAGAAGGGGAAGCAAACACATCCTTCTTCACATGATGGCAGGAGGAGAAGTTCCGAGCGAAATGGGGAAAAACCCCTTATAAAACCATCAGATTTCATGAGAACTCACTCACTGTCACAAGAACAGCAACATGGGGGTAGCTGCCCCCATGATTCAATTACCTTCCACTGGATGCTTCCTATGACAAATGGGGATTATGGAAACTACAATTCAAGATGAGATTTAAGTGGGGACACAGCCAAACCATATCACTATGTTTTGTAGTATATTTTGAAGTTAGGTAGTGTGATGCCTCTAGCTTTGTTTTTTTGATCAAGCTTGTTTTGGCTATTTTGTCTTTTGTGGTTCCATGCAAATTTGGAGATTGTATTTTCTGTTTGTGTGAAAAATGTCATTGGTATTTTCATAGGAATTGCATTGACTCTAGATCACTTGGGTAGTATGGACATATTAACAATATGAATTCTTCCAACCATGAACATCCATATCTTTCCACTCATTTGTACCTTCTTCAGTATTTTTCAATGTTTATAGTTATAAGTGTAGAGATCTTTCACTTCCTTGTTTATTCTAAAGTGTTTTTCGTAGCTATTGTAAGCAGGATTGGGTTTTTAAAATACATTTTTCAAGCTGGGTGTGGTGGCTCACGCCTGTAATTCCAGCACTTTGGGAGACCAAGGTGGGCAGATCATGAGGTGAGGAGATTGAGACCATCTGGCAAACACGGTGAAACCCCGTCTCTACTAAAAATACAAAAAATTAGCCGGGCACGGTGGCACGTGCCTGTAGTCCCAGCTACTTGGGAGGCTGAGGCAGGAGAATGGCATGAACCTGGGAGGCGGAGCTTGCAGTGAGCTGAGATTGCACCACTGCACTTCAGCCTGGATGACAGAGTGAGACTGTCTCAAATATATATATATTATATATGTATATATTATATATATAATACATACATATATTTTTTTTTCAGTTTTCTGTGTGTGTATAGTACTACTGATTTTTTCATTTATTTTTGTATTCGGCTACTTTACTGTATTTGTTTATAGATCTAACAGATTTTTTTGTGTGTGTGTGTGTATGTGTGCATGTGTAGTCTTTAGGGCTTTCTTTAAGGTTTTCTATATATGTAAGGTCAGTGTTTTCTGCAAACAGGGACAAGTTAACTTCTTTCTTTCCGGTTTGGATGGCTTTTATTTCCTTCTCTTGTCTAATTGCTCTGACCAGGATTTCTAGTGCTATGTTGTATAAAAGTAATGAGAGTGGGTATCCTTGTCTTATTTCAGATCTTACAGGAAAACTTTTAAATTTTGTCTATTGAGTATGATGTTAACAGCTTTATTATGTTGAGGTACTTTCCTTCTAAACCTAATTTGTTGAGTATTTTTATCATGAATAAATGTTGAATTTTGTCAAATGCTTTTCCTGCATCTGTTGAGGTGATCATATGTTTTTGTCCTTCATTCTGTTAATGTGATGTATTATGTTTATTGATTTGGTTATGTTGGGCCACCCTTTCATACCTGTGATGAATCCCATTTGATCATGGTGAATGATCTTTTTAATGTGCGTTTGAGCTTTGTTTGATAATATTTTGCTGAGGATTTTTGCATCAATGTTCATTAGGGATATTGGCCTGCAGTTTTTTGTTTGTTTGTTTGTTGTTTGTTTGTTTTTGTCTTGCTTTTATCTGGTTTTGGTGTCAGAATAATGAGTTTGGAAGCATTCTCTCCTATTCAATTTTTTGGAAGAGTTTAAGAAGAGTTGGTATTAGCTCTTCTTTAAATGTTTCGTAGAATTTAGCAGTGAAGCCATCAGGTCCTGGGCTTTTCTTTGATGGGAGACTTTTATTGCTAATTCAATCTCCATACTCCTTATTAGTCTGTTAATATTTTCTGCTTCTTCATAATTTAATCTTGGTGGGTTGTACATGTCAAAGAGTCTACTCATTTCTTCTAGGTTATCTAATTCATTGGCATATAATTGTCATACTAGTCTTCATGGTCCTTTGTATTTCTGTGGCATCAGTTGTAATGTCCCCTTTGAATTGCATTTTGAAGTGCAAATAAATTCCGTGTTATTTGTACTGATTTAATTAATGTATAAAATATTCCCACAATAGGGAAAAAGCATTTATTATTTTAAATGGAAAAAGCCTGCATTGCTATAGTGTTGAGGTAGGATAAAAACAGTAGATTCTGAATCGCAGAAGTAACTAAAGAACTGTTACCCAGTGGCAATCAGGAAAATGTTTTGTTGTAAACTATCAGTTGCAGGTGTTTTCACAGTATGAAGAGAGAGAAGAGCTGTTAGGCTTTTCCCATGAATGAAGACATGGGGTGGTAGTGAAGAGGCCCTTTATGTTCCTAGACTGCAGTAGTATAATACGGTGGTTGTGAGCGTATCCTAGGGCTGCCATAGCAAATGACTACAAAATCTGGGTGGCTTAAACACAGACATTTATTCTCTTCCAGCTTTGGAGACTTGAATTCCAAAGTCTGGCAAGGCCATCCCCTTCTTCTGGGGCTCCGGAAAGAATTCATTTCCTTCCTTTGCCAGCTTCTGGTGGTTTCAGATATTCTTTGACTTATGGCCAAATCGCTCTTGCCTTTGTCTTCGCCTTCACATGGTGTTCTCCTCTGTATGTCTGTGTCTTCTCCTCTTTTGTCTCTCATATAGACACTTGTCATTGAATTTAGTGGCCACCCATACAATCCAAGATGACATCTTCATCTCAAGATTCTTATTACATCCACAAAGACCTTTTTTCCAAATAAGATAATATTCACAGGTTCCAGGAGTTAGGACATGAACATATTTTTGGGAGACCAGCATTCAACACACAGTAGTGGTTGAGAAAGCAAGCTCTGAAGGCAAATGCAGCAGCCCCCTCTTATGTGATATGGATATAGTAGTGGTATTTACTTTACAAAGTTAGTATGAGGATTAAGTAATAAAACATGCTTGGAACAGTGCCTGGCTCTTACGAAGAAACGTCATCAACAGTTATAAAATACTGGATTGAAAAGGACAGGTAGTACTAGTGAAATATGAAGGTTATTCATTAATAATTATTAACTAATTATAAGGTATTAATTACTATGAAAATATTAATTTATTAATATTCATTAATTATTAATGAATGAGCATTCCTGACATATTCTAAGTATTACTTATTAATTATAATATTAATTATCAGTTATTTATTAATATTAATTATTAATAAAATAAGTATTGCTAACATATGGTAAGTATTCTAAGTATTGAAAGATTGCAAAGAATGTAGAATACTATATGGATTAAAACAAAACTAGGTAGACTATATAGGGCTTCTGGAGCTAGATGTCAGTTCCATTTCTGCTTAATTTTTCATAATTTCACTTACATCTCTTTGCTTTAATTTCTCTATAGGCTCTTGTATACACATAAATAAGATAATAAAATAAAGTTCATTCAGCTTCCAGGAGTCTCTAAATTCATTTCGATCATTATCCTGATTGTAATTCAATCTCTACTTGAATATTGTAAATTTTTACTTAAGCTACTTACAATTTTCAGGGCACTTTTAGGTACAATTTGCTTTTCCCCTGACCTGATAAGTGTGCTAATACAGTAATTTTTTACTTTCTATTTTAATGGAAAATGATATCCATTATTATATTAATTTTCAAGTATCCTTTGGGGACTTATTTTATTTTTTATTATTGCATTTATTATTATTATTTTTTGAGGCAGAGTCTCGCTCTCTTGCTAAGGCTGGTGTGTAGTAGTGCGATCTTGGCTCACTGCAACCTCCACCTCCTAGGTTCAAGCAATTCTCCCTGCCTCAGCCTCCTGAGTAGCTGGAATTACAGGCACCCACCATCGTGCCTGGCTAATTTTTGTATTTTTAGTAGAGATGAGGTTTCACCACACAATGTTCAGGCTTGTCTCGAATTCTTGACCTCAAGTGATCCACCTGCCTCAGCCTCCCAAAGTGGTGGGATTACAGCTGTGAGCCACCACTCCTGGCTCTGCATTTATTATTATATTTAATTTTATAATTGCACTTTCAGACCAATGCTTCTTGCTGTCACTTAGTGTATGTGTGGGATCTGCAAGCTAAATTTAATAAGCAAAGTGAGTTCAGAGAAGTAAAATGTATTATAAAAATAATTCTAATGTCAAATATAGTTTTCTTTTATATTTCATTATTTTGGATCATTCATCATACTAATTTCCTCTACTAACCAAATAATGAAGATTTGCTTGTGTTTCATCCTAGAGACAATACCTACTTAATACTATTTAAAACTTAATTTAAAAGTATTATAATGGTATATGTAAATGTTATAATTTTTAACCTGATTCCTTTGAGACCTCAGATTCTCATCAACTATAGTGTATGCTATAACAATGAGCTTTGACAGTTTCTCCTTTAGACTGTGTCTGCTTTTAATAAATGTACATACCATGTACTGCAAAACAGGCTAATTGAAATGGAGGAGACCCAGCAGATTGTCTCCAGCTTGCTTATATGTTCCAATACATTGCAGATATATTCCGTGCTCCTGAAATGAGATTTTAACTTTAAGAATTTGATGTGTCAGTTATTTATTTTTCCCTCTGACATACTGATTGGCCACTAGGTCCTAAACAAATATTCTTAATATCTAGAGCAATTATATAAAAAATTTACGTAGCAACATGACTGAGATTAAAAATTTCACCTGAAGCATGGGAACTACATGTTTTCCGTCGTGTACTCAGTTTTCCATAGTATACTATAGTTTTCTTTAGTGTACTTAATCCTTGTGGGTTTTCAGTGAGAACCAAATGAGTTTCCTCAAATGAGCTTCTTGAAAAACACCATACTGTTACCCAAATTTTATATTATGTGTGTTCACTGAAGATTAAAGAATTTCATCTGGCAACTGCAGAGAATGCGCTTGAAAGTTTGGGGGCAGATTACATTTGATTCAAAGCATAGCTCTGTCCATTGCCAGTTTTAAGTCCCTACCATAGTTTCTGAAGCCCTTTTTGCTTCTCTAGTGTCATAGACCTGGCTCCAGTTGCAGTGACCTTCCTTTCTACCTCTCAAAAATGCCAACCTCTTTCTAGCTTCCTTTGCGTATAATGTTCCTTTTACCTGGTAGCGTCTTTCTCCTCACACTAAGCCCTCTTTTCAGAAGACATCTCTGCAGAGAAATCTCTGATCATACTCAATAGGGCCTGTTATCTTTCACCATGGCACAGTTATATCCCCTTTTGCATGTTTATTGCCTTTCTTACTTTATAAGCTCCACAGTGGCAGAGAACTTGTTGACTTTGCACACCATTGTATACCCATTGTTCAGAACAGTGCCCAGCACATAGCAGGTGCTCATTAAATATTTAAGTAAAGGAATAAATGAACTCTTCAATCAGGGAATCCTCCTAAATGTCTAGGTTGATGAGAGTTCAAAATATGTTGACTGTAGTTGTACTACACTTTTTGTATAATTTATATGTTCCTAAAATTTTTGCATAAATCAAATTTTGTATATATTTTAAAGGAATTGAAACTTTAAGGTGACTTGGATAATATTTCCAGAGATAATTTAGCTTCTTTCTGAAGCTCCTGAGCTTCTCTTTTTAAAATCAGGCAACACTGATGATCTGGTTGGCAGAATAACCAGCTAAAAGATGTTACATTAACTCTCACTTCTCCATCACTGTTAAAATCCTGGACCTAATGGATAAGGAATCACTAGATTGTGCCTGAAGACTGGCTTGGCGGCTCTGTGCTTCTTCTTAATATTAACTCATATGTACTCAGTTAAAAAGACTTTCTAATTGAAAATTTTAGCATTAAAGTTTATATAAAGAACAGAAAGAAAACAACAATAAAATGTCTAGAGGATACTGACGAGAATAGCGATTGAGAATCTGTTCATGTGAAGAATCCTTGAGGGAACTGGGAGTGTGAACCTCTGAGGGCGTACCATGGCCATTCTCAAATGTTTCTGGGCCATGAGATGGAAGGCGGAGCATACTTTTTCTGTGTTCTTCCACAGGGCAAACATATTAATAGAACTAGTAATTGAAAGTCATTGAGGAGTAAATTCCTACTTAGCTAAAGGAAGAATTTTATGGGTAATAAACTTGTGTAAATATAGAATTGTCATCTCAGGAAATGGTGAGTTTGCTACTACTGGAGGTATTTAAACCAACTGATGAGAACTTACTGGAGACCCCAGGGTAAGGAATCCAGCATCCTAATGTTAACTGGTTTTTCATTGGGTTGAGAGGCAGGTCCATTTACAGTGGCCCAAGGCACTGATGAATAAGGAACTCTAAAAACTCATGAAACAAGATGAAGAAAATTAAATTTGGCATAGGTTTTCTCAAAAACACTCTTATGTTTGCTTTGAAATACTAATCAGAGAATCTTCTTGAAGGTTTTGGGGGGCATGGTGTTGACATATGATGGATCATATCCAGTAGCAACAACTGGCCACCTAACTGCCTTCAGAAAGAATGGGCCAAGTTAACTGCAGGACTTCTGGTTTACTAAGTTGAGTTTGCAAATTGGGACCCTGCTACCTAAAGTCCTGTTTCTCTTCAGTGCGAATCTCAGTTTCTCACCCAAATAAATATTAAACAACTATTTAAAGGGTATCACCCTGGGAAGGAGCTAGGTCATCTGCTTGACCCCTCTGTGTCTTAGGTGGATTGGTCTTTGCTTAAACAGTTCATGGTAGAAAATAGAATTTCAGGCTCTAGGTGTTAAGTTACATATATCCCAAATTGTTTCACATTTGGGAATAAATGGAAACATTAAGGAATTAAATATTTTCATATTTATAGTTTTTTAAAATGTATATAGATCAGTAGTCAAGCAAAAAGAATGAGCATTGTTGCTGTTACCAAAGAAATATTCTGAAAGTCATCTGCTGCTTACTTTCCTGAATTTATCTGCTAACTTGGAAACAGCAGTCAGGTACATGAGTTCTGGCAACCTGGCTGTTTAGGTGGCTGGTTGTAGCAAAGTTCCCTTTTCAACATCATACAACACTGGTGACTTAGTTGCTTTTTTGGCATTATATATAAAATATGAAGTGATAGATGAGGTTTCATTTTATGAGCCAAAATGGCTCAAAGCATAGGTAAGATACTGTCATATAATTCTGATTACTTTCATTTTACAAAGATGTAAAGCTAGAGAATCAGGCCATGACAGATAAAATATATCTAAAAATGCCTTGTCATGTTACTGACAGTGTCACAAGCACACACGTTTCATCAAGCTCCGTGCAGTACCTTTCTTCTCAATAATTCATTGGTATTATGTGTTGGGGGAAGTCAGGGACCCAGAATGGAGGGACCAGCTGGAGCTGTGGCAGAGAAACATAAATTGTGAAGATATCATTGACATTTATCAGTTCCCAAATAATACTCTCATAATTTCTTATGCCTATTTTACTTTAATCTCTTAATCCTGTTATCTTCTTAAGCTGAGAATGTACATCACCTCAGGACCACTATTGTAAAAATTGATTGTAAAACATGTGTTTGAATAATATGAAATCAGTGCCCTTTGAAAAAGTGCGATTTTCAGGGAACAAGGGAAGATAACCATAATGTCTGACTGCCTGTAGGGTCAGGCAGAATAGAGTCATATTTTTCTTCTTGCAGAGAGCCTATAAATGGACGTGCAAATAGGAGAGATATCACTGAATTCTTTTCCCAGCAAGGAATATGAATAATTAATACCCTGGGGAAGGAATGCATTCCTGGGGGGGAGGTCTATAAATGGCCGTTCTGGGAGTGTCTGTCTTATGTGGTTGGGATAAGGACTGAAATACGCCCTGGTCTCCTGCAGTACCCTCAGGCTTTTTAGGGTGGGGAAAAGATCCCGTCCTGGTAAAATTGAGGTCAGACCAGTTTTCTGCTCTCGAAACCTGTTTCCTGTTGTTTAAGATGCCTATCAAGACAGTATGTGCACAGCTGAACATAGACCCTCATCAGTAATTCTAATTTTGCCCTTTGCCTTGTGATCTTTGCTTTGCCCTTTGCCTTGTAATCTTTATTGCCCTTTAAAGCATGTGATCTTTGTGACCTACTCCCTGTTTGTACACCCCCTCCCCTTTTAAAGTCCTTAATAAAAACCTGCTGGTTTTGCAGCTCAGGGGGACATCACGGACCTACAGATATGTGATGTCACCCCTGGAGGCCCAGCTGTAAAATTCCTCTCTTTGTACTCTTTCTCTTTATTTCTTAGACCAGCTGACTCTTAGGGAAAATAGAAAGAACCTACGTTGAAATATTGGGGGTGGGTTCACCTGATAATTATGTGGCTCTGATTAGAATCTATAAATAATACTTGTTATTCAATTCATTTGAATATCCATATTTATGGCACCATTTTATAATGTGTAAAAAAAATCAAAACAGTTGCAAAATAATTAAACAATTGCACATTTCTTCTGTGATCTGTTAATCTCTCATCCCCTGGGCCCTGGTAAGTATGCCAGATATTAATGAGAATCAGGAATGTGTTGGTTAAAAGAGAATGGAATTTTATATTCTCTTTCAGAGTGGCTGTGTCATTTTTACATTATTCATGCCCATCTTAATTCAAACTGTGTTTATCTGTTAGTATTTTCTAAGTTTCTCTATTTTAAGAGTGACACACTACTATTGACATAACAAACAAGACCCTCAGTCTGTGTAGGCTTTTCATTTATAACACTTTTACTGACATTTAACTATTACATGGGCATTATTTAAAGGTTGAATAGTGCATGTAGAACCTGCTGACCTGAAGTGGAGGGGACCTCGTGGGCAGGTAGTGTGAGCTTTTGTATACCCCATTAAGTTGGGAGTTAAGCTCCCCTCCCAACTTCGCTACTGACAGCTTTATCTCAGACAGGAATCACCTCTGCATGTGATTCATTTACTTATTCAACAGATAATTATGGAGTGCTGACTGTGCACAGCAGGGATAGAGCTGCAGATGAAATAAACAAATATCCTTGGCTTCACGGAGCTTATGTCATGTCGGTGAGAGATAGGCAGTAAGCAAATAAATAGACAGATAATAAATATTCATTTAGCAGATAGTGATAAGTGCAATGAAAATAGCAAAGCAGGGGAATGGAGAGCTTTGGGAGGGTGGGAGTATGGTGATAAGAGGTGCAATTTTAGGCAATGTTGCTCAGGAAAACTTACTGCAAACTTACATTTGATCCATGAGGATCTGGAAGTCTGGGAGGTGAGGAAGAGCCAGATATACTGAGCATCATGTCGTAATTGATTGAAGTGGGAAAAGAGGTCATGATGGGATCAGTACTGCAAGCAGTTACTGTTGCCAAGGTAAGGAGTATTAGTGGCGGGGGAGCGCTGATGTAAGGGAGGGATAGAGGGTCTTACTAGGAACTAGCTCTATCTCAGCTCCTGGTATCAGTTTATTCAACAAAGATACCTGGAAAATTATCAATTTATTCCTTTAGCAAACACTTATTGGTGCCTATAATGTGCCAGGCACACTGCTAGATGCTGGGTTATGGAAATGAATAAAACATACTACTGTCTTCAAGGGACTCAGCATAATAGAGGACCAGACATAAACACAATTAAATTGCTGTAAAATGTGATCAGTTTACAAGGCGTGGAGCTAACACAGAGAAAGGGGAGGAATTCATTTTATCTGGCATTATTAGGGAAGGCTACTAGCAGGGAGGAGGTAACTGCTGAAATTAATTTTGGAGGAAGAAGAAAAATTTACCATGTAAACAAGGTGGGGGAAAAAGGCAATTCAGGTGGAGTGACAGCCAGATCTATCGTATATTAGAGAGAGTACAGCTGGCTTAATTTTTCTAGAAAATAAAATGGGAGAGAAGGGAAAATGGATTAGAAGGATTTTTAGGAAGTAATATTGGCAGTATTTAGTGATTATTTGCATATGAATGTCTAAGTTGACTGGAAGGCAAAGGCTTTTGGGCTTGGAGACTTAGATAGATGGTATTACCACCAAAAAAATAATGCATATGCAGTCAAATGCTCTACCCCTGAGCTATACTCCCCGACAAAATAATGTATATGAAGGAGGAGTGGTAGAAGTAGTGGAGAAGGAGTTAATATTGAGATCATTTCTTATGTTGATTCAAGAAGTTCATGGCAGTAATTTTCTTTTGAGTGGAAATGAAAACAACTTTCCTTCTGTAGCAGATAACATGATTTAGACTTTATTCAGTGGTGTGCTGGTAAATTGGATCCCTGAGAAAGAAAAAAACAAACCAACAACAAAACCATTATTTATAGAATCTGCTGATTCTTGTGGTGTAAACACTCCTACCAGATGTCAAGCTAATCATAGTTTATCTGCTCACACGCCACTGTGTTTCATCCCTTGACAAGTGTTTGCTGAGCTTTCACTAGGTGCAAGGCATGCAGCTTTGTGCTGGCTGTTTCTTATTTACTTCTCCATATCTACTTTCCACTCTCTTCCATCCTAACTCTTTCCAGGAGAGGCTGCTTTAACAGTGGCTACTTTCTAGTTTCCTGTTGGATTCAACCAATGGAAGCCACCAGCATGAGATCAGAGTGTGGGAGGATAGGCAGTTTGGGTAGTGATCCCCTGGTTGTCTTTCTGCCAGGTTACATGGGTTGACTGCAGCCCACTCACTGGAAGAGGCCACAACCCTTATCAAGCAGCCTTCCCCATACAACTATCTCCAAGTTCCAGAAAATTCTCTTTCCCCTTGTCTCTTAAACCTAGGGTGCTAACAGCTCCCTGCAGCAGCCTACTGTACTACCCCGTGTTGGTTTATCTAAACCCTGCCTGTACCTTTTCCTTCTGTAGGAGATCAGAGCCCTTTCATTAAACATTCTGCGGTGAACCTGCTTTAGTGGCTCACCTCTTTCCTGGTAAGATCATGACTCTTACAAATGAAGAAAAACAATGACACACTCCTGGATTTTAGAGTCAGACCAATGTGACCAAAAAATACCCCAACTGCTTCCATTACTTATCTTCTGATGGGAGACAATGACACGTAAAAATTCCCTTGCACAGCTTTCCATATCCACATTTAGTGAAGTAGAAACCAAAGAAGCCTCTTTCCTGCTTCTCTCATACCCCACTAAGCCTAACCTCTTATATGGTCTCTTGAGGTCACAGAATATGCTGACATGGGAAGCCAATGCTGTTCGCTTATCATAGAGAGAACAAGCCATCTATTATTATTTGGGTTTTCCAGTAGTGTTGTCATTTGTTGATTTATGTTCCTGTGTTATCTGTTGCTCATGGATTGTGCAAGGAGGTCAGATAGGCAAGATATTTGGGAGCACTGGGATGGAGTCACAGTATTTGGCTATGAAATCTGTTTAGGCTTCAATTTCCTCATAATGCAAAAGGAGAAAATGGGAGTAGATTATCTTGGAAGATCCTTCCAGCATTAACATTCTCTCCACGACTAAGTAAGCTCTGCAACTCTGGGAGCTGCTTGTGACTGATTTTGTGAGTATTTTTCACTGAACAGCTCAGCATAACAAAGACAAATTTAGGAGTGTATTTTTAAAAAGATTATTGTGTGAGTCTTGTCAATGAATAGGACATCAAACTCAGTAGCATGCGTTTGACAATGTGATATGTCAAGAAAAGTGTGTTAATTATATGTTGCTAACTGCCGTAAACCTATCAGCTGAAAGCAATACACTTACATTATTACACAGTTGCTGTTGGTCAGAAATCTGGGAGTGGCCCAGCCAGGTCCTCTGCTTTAGGGTCTGTCATATAGGTGAAATAAAGATATTGGCAGGGTTGGGGTCTTATCTGAAGGCTTGACTTGGGAAGGATCAACTTCCAAGCTCATGTGATTCTTGGAAGAACTTAGCTCATGTGATTCTTGGGAGAACTTCAGTTCCTTAAAGGCTTTGGTTGGGGGGTCTTAGTTCCTAGCTGTCTATTAGCCAGAGTCAACCTTCAGGTCCTTGCCATGTGGGTCTCCTCAATATGACATGTTGCTTCATCAAAGCCAGTAAGGGAAAGAGTCTGTTAGCAAGACAGAAGTCATAATCTTATGTAGACTAATGATGAAATTGACATTCCATTACCTTCTGTTGATTGGGAGCAAATCACTCAGGCAACCTACATGCCAGAGGAGGGGATTAAACAGAGCATGAATACCAGGAAGCAGAGATCATTGGGGCCATCTTAAAGTCCACCTGTCACAAAGATTCTGTTTTGTTTTTTTTTTCTCCCTCATGAAAAAAGAGTTTTAAATTCTGAGTTATCCTAATGTATTTAAAGATTAGTTTATTTGCCAAAAGTAAAAAGTGACAATTAAATGCAATGTAGGATCCTAAATGGAGATCCTGGCAAAATTCAAATAGGGTCCTTAGTTTAGTTAAAGGTATTGTATTAATGCTAATTTCCTGGTTCTAATAATTATACTATAGTTATGTAAGATGTTTACCTTAGGGGAGTCTGGATGAAGGATATATGGAAAATTTCTGTACTTTTTTTTATAACTTTTCTGTAAGTCTAACAGTAGTTCAAAATAAAAAGTTAAGAGAAAAGTGATTTATAAAACTTGAAAATCCATTAACCATATAAGCCTGCCTTGTAGCTGACTTATTTCATAATTTAAACTTTATGTCCTTATCAGAACTTATTTTTTGCAGATAAAATATATATACTAATTTGTATATATACCATAACAAAATTATTTGAAGATAAATTCTCTAATATTTTTATAGATAAACTGTACAGTTTTTGGTAGATAAATAATTTTACAACACCCTTCCTAGTGAAAACACCATAAAAACTTCACTAGCACTATATAGTATTATTATTTATACAGTTATCAAATGTTTGAACAAATAATTATAGAGGAGATATAAGAGCTTTCTGCTTTAACTTTAGTTGAAATGTACTAGATACTTTTGCACAACACCAAATGCACTTCAGACATCAATTTAAAATAAGCATCCTTTCTAAAATAGTTTTTAGATAGCTAAAGTGGACTCCTTCCCTGTGCAGAGCACTGTTTTAAAGTCATCAATCTGTTTGTTGCTTGGATATGGACACATACTCCAAAATAGTGTGGCCTGTCTCACCACACTGTTCTATGTGATGAAAAGCAAAATGCTTCACCCTTCCATAGGCAGTTGAATTTTATGCAATGCAAGAACAAATGACTCCTCATTTTGCTCACTGTTTGAAAGTGTTGCTAGTTATTAATACCCCATCACTATTTCACATATATCCTGGTCCAGCAATTTAAAGCTTATGGGTCTCAGTTGGTTACACCTCTTAAGAGAACTATTTGGAAACACTGTAGACATTTTTCTTAGGCCCTATTTTTAGAATGGAAGGCCTAATGGTATTTTAATGTCTCTATATATTCCCAGAACAAATCTTGAGAAAAATGCCTGTTACCTTTTGAAATTTAGCAAAGCTGGTGGGATTACCAGTGCTCCTCTGAGAAACATTGCCTTAAAGAATGAATTTTGACTTACAGAATATTAGCAGTAAAAGGACTATGAAAAATGATCCAAACTGCAGCTCTTCCAAAATCCTCATTTTTCAAATGAAGAAACTGAATTTTAGCATGAGTGAGCTATTGGCCCAAGATTCAGCAGTGGAGGAGTGGCCATGTGAAAGTTGCAAAGTGATAGACTGAGGCTTTCCTGTAGAAAATGACCACCATAAGAGTCAATGACAATGATTCCATTTCTGAATTAAAGTTAAGACTTTAGAACTTGAAAACAGTCTGCTGGCCTCCTGCATGAAACTTCATTTTGTTACCCTAGAAGATTCTAAGAAAAGATGTAGAATGATTAAAAAAATAATAAAATAAAATAAGTCAGTTCAGAAATGAGGAAATGTCCAGGAACCACTTGGGAGAATTGGGCTCCAGAGTGTTATTCAGTTTGCAGATATCTTTCTCATCTTCAAAAAATCTTGAATGTTTTTTTCCCCTTTAAATGGTATCTGGAGTTTCATCAGTTAGAGATTCCATTACTCCAGTAAGCAGTCTTCTTTTAATGATGCAAAAATCTCTGGGAGGGTTAAATATTCATTTATTATTATGCATTATTCTGTGTTTTTTTTCCATCTATTTTCTTATTTGAAAGCCTAATTGAGATTAGCTGTAATTGGGAGTGCTGTTTTGATTAAGGATAGGGAATAATATGTTTCAAGCACTCTGGTAGAGGTGGCCATCTAGGTGGAGTGCTGGCATCGGGGTGATCACAATTGCATTGGGACTCTGGGACCTTGGTCAAGAACTAGGAGGCAAAGAAGGAACACCAACGACAAGCCTAGCTTGTTTTATAGCTTTACCGTGGGCTGGCTCACACCTAGTGAAGAAAGCAGAAATGTATTTACCCTTTTCTTGTGTTCCTTAGCCCCTGACAAATACTGATTCAATGCACATTTGTAGGCTTTTGTAGAATGGAGATCTCACCCATAATGTATGTGATGGTGCCACTCACAAAGTGCATATCAAGATTTGCACTCTCGGCTGGGTGCGGTGGCTCATGCCTGTAATCCCAGCACTTTGGGAGGGTACGGTGGGCAGATCACCTGAGGTCAGGAGTTTGAGACCAGGCTGGCCAACATGTTGAAAGCCCGTCTCTACTAAAAATACAAAATTAGCCGGGCGAGGTGGCACATTCCTGTAATCCCAGCTACTTGGGAAGCTGAGGCAGGAGAATTGCTTGAAACCAGGAGGCAGAGCTTGCAGTGAGCCTATGGCGTCACTACAGTCCAGCCAGGGCAACAAAGTCAGGCTCCATTAAAAAAAAAAAAAAAAAAGATTTGCGTTGTGCTTGCAAGACATGCATTCATGAAATTAGGATTTACTTGTACTACAGTAGTAAATAGAATAGGTCCTGGGTCAATCTGCCTGAGCTCTAATCCCGGCTCTGACCCTCATTCCCTCAGTGAACTTGGACAAATGTCTTATTTTTCTGTGCTTCAGTTTCCTTATTTGTATATTGGGGATGAGTAATAACACCTATTACTCATCCTGTTCTGATAAATCAGTGAGGTGATGCATGTGTGGCACTAAGAGCAGTGCCTGGCGAACATAAGTAACTGCATGTAGTAATTTTATGTTCTCCACATTCCTTAACTGTGTATCTTAATTTTATTTAAGAAAATATATTTGCTAGCTTCTCTGAGATAAGATTCAGGACAGGCAGGAAATATTGAAAAACAGTGTTATTTAAGTGATCCTTTCTTAGTCCTAGAGATATCTAATATATTTCAGGTGTCTTCTTTATACCAATAAACTTGCCTGAACGAATTCATATTTTATATGCTAAAGCTAAATCTTTCAAATACAAAACCTCTTCTTCAACATCTTCACTATTGAATTTGGTTACATATTAATGTATGTAGACAATTATATGAAGATCAGTATTCTAAAAGATATTCAGTTTTAAGGTGACTTTCTGAGAGGAAGGTAAAATATTTTTATCTGAATGTTGAGTTCCCTTTTTCCGTTTTTAGTACAAAGATCTCTCCCTTAACATTATTTTACAGACCCTATTAGTTTCATTTGATCTCAATGGGTGGCATATCCCCTTATATTTTTGTAATCTGTAGAAGTATGAATGGGGTATTGTAAATGTGCTTGTTTGATCAAGGAGTTTTAGAAGCCCAGCTATTAGGTCCTTACAAGAGAAGAGACAGGGAGAGTAGGTAGAATGTGTCTTGAAACTTGAAACACCAGGATTCTATTCCTGCTTCTGCCAGTGGGAGCTGTTTGACCTCAAATCCGTCCTAGAATCTCCCTGGAACTATCTCATATGAAGGATTTGAATAAGGTTTGTTTAAGGTTTGTTACATATCTAATATTGTGTGATTCTGTGATATCTTATTGGCCCTACATTTGTGAAGTGTATGCTTTGGTTTAACTGAACCGGGTATTTTCTTTCCCAGTTTCCTTAAAACTATTTGAAATACCTTTAGCAATTGACCAGCCAGGGTGAGAGATGCAGCCTTTAGCTGTAAAGTAGAAACAATTACCTGGGTCTGCAAGGAAACAAGTCCGTGGCCTTGACTTTGTTAGTATCCTATCTCCATCCACAGAGCTATGGATCTAGGACTGTTTGATGGCATGTCAAATGAATAAAGATAAGCTCCAGGGGCATCATTACTCATACTATTAACAGATAATTGTTAGCATTTTTTTTTATTTTGCATATGACAAACTAGAAATCTGAAAAGATAAATAACTGTACAAGGTCCAAGTTGCCACTCGTCTGTATGATGTTCCTTTTCTAGGGAGCCTGGGGAAGTTAATAATGGAACAGCTTACTCTCTGCTGCTACTCAGAGATGCTTGAATTTCTCAAAGGGAAGATAAAAGTACAAGAATAACATATTTTTGACCTACTTCTGCCTTTGCAATTTGAGGGCCTTCGTTTCCATGTTAATTTTTCCCTTTTGATGTTAAATAGAGCTCTTTTAGGCTGACAACTATATATTTTAGCCCAGTAAATATTAAACAAATTATTGATGAATGCTCCTACAAGAAATAGATGGTGTAGATCTAGCTATTTCTTCTAGAATCAAGACAATAGAGTGGCTAAAATCACTGTCATAGGACTGAATGTAAAAATTTAAGTTGCTGACTATAGTAAGTATAAATTAAGATAATATCACAACACAGGGGCTAACTTTAATTTCACTATTATTTCAAAACCTATTCTGTAAAGATATTAATTTTCACCTTTCTTTTTTTTTTTTTTTTTTTTTAATGACTGCATAGTATTCCATTGTGTACATCTACAATCACTTTTTTTTTTAGTCATGGACTTCTGCCCTGTAGGTCCTTCTGTGAGGCTGCCAAAGAAGGCTGTGAATCAGTCCTGGAGATGGTGAATTACTCCTGGCCAGATTTCCTCAAATGCTCCCAGTTTAGAAACCATACTGAAAGCAGCGACGTCAGCAGAATTTGCTTCTCGCCTCAGCAGGAAAATGGAAAGCAACGTAGGTGTCTGTGTTTCGTTTCATTTTTAGAAGATTTTATTTAAGTATGCCATTTATACAGGAATGGATATAAATAATAACTGTACAGTTTGATAAATTTTAACCAAGTAACAAGATCCATGTAACCAGAACCCAGATCAAGGAATAGAATATTAACAATATCCCCAGAAATACCTTCAAGCCCCCTGCCTGTCATATCTCACTCTTCCAAAAGAAACCTCTATCCTTACTTCTATCACCTTAGATTTGCTTACTTCTGAACTTCATATAAATGCAAATCATACAATATATAACTTTTTAAAACCTGTCTTCATTTGCTCAGCATTATGTTCAAGAAATTAATTACATCTTCATATTGTGGTTCATTCATTCTCATTGTTATATAACATTCTAATATACGATTGAAACAAAATATATTTTTCCATTCCACTGTTGATGGACATTTGAGTGGTATCCAATTTTCAGCTATTACAGTGATGCTATTACAATTCCTGTGCGTGTCTTTTTTTTTTTTTTTTTTTTTTTTT
>NW_012101482.1:78073-98830 GCF_000951045.1 Mandrillus leucophaeus
ACCATTTTTTTTTTTTTTTTTTTTTTCTGGAGACAGAGACTTGCTCTGCCACCTAGGCTGGAGTACAGTGGCATGATCTCAACTCACTGCAACTTCTGCCTTTTGGGTTCAAGCAATTCTCCTGCCTCAGCCTCCCAAGTAGCTGGGATTATAGGCACATGGCATCACATCTGGGTACTTTTTGTATTTTTAGTAGAGGCACGGTTTTGCCATGTTGGCCAGGCTGGTCTTGAAATCCTTACCTCGTGATCCACCCACCTCAGTCTCCCAAAGTGTTGGGATTACAGGCATGAGCCACCATTCCCAGCATCTTGTGCATGTCTTTAATTGAATATGGTTATATTTATTCAACAAAAGTTTTCTAAAGTAGTTGTACGAATTTATGCTTTTACTAGCTCCTTACGAAAGTTGTAGTTGCTCCAAATCCTTCCCAATTCTTAGCATTGTCAGTCTTTTTCATTTTAACAATTTTGATGGGAGTATTGTGAAATACCTGTCCAAATATTTTGCCTGTTTTTTGATGGTCTGTCTTTTTGCCCTAAATTTATAGTTTTGTATGAATTCTGGATGCAAGTCATCTGTTGGATATATGTATTGCAAAGATCTCATGCCCTATGACTTGCCTTTCTAGTCTTATTAGCATCTATGATGGAATAGAAGGTCTTAATTTTAATGGGTCCATATTATCAATCTTTTCTTTTGTGTCTTTTTTTCCTGTGTCTTAAGAAATGCTTGCTTACCCCCAAACATAGAAGTTTTTCTCCCATGTTTTTTCCAGAATCTTTATTGTTTTGGCATTCAGTTTTACATCGACTATAATTCTGGAATTAATTTTTGTGCATGGTGAAAGGTAAAAGATAGGAATTAATTTTTTTCTATGTGTATATTCAATTGACCCACTGCCATTTAATTATTTAGCAGACAATTTTTCCCTCTGCTCTGTAATATCACTGCTGCTATCAATCAAGTGAGTAATTACATGTATATCTATTTTTGAACCCTCTAATTGACAGAATAGAATTAAGACAATACCACACTATCTGGATTACTATAGTTTTATAGCATCTTTATATTGAATATTATATGTCCTCTATCTTTGTTCTTCTTAAAGATTGACTATTTTTGGCCCTTTGCATTTAATATAAATTTTAAAATCACCATGTAATTTCCACAAATGCTCTTTTTGTTTTTGTTTTGTTTTTAAATTGGGACTGCATTAAATTTATAGATCAAATTCAGGAAAATTTCTTTACAACAGTGAGTTTTCCAACCATAACAATGATATACTATGGTAATATTTAAGTAAGTATTTTCAGTGAGGCATTTTAAAATTTCTCTCAATTACGTGTTACAGGTTTAACCATAGAGATCTTGCACATCTTCCCTTAGATTTATTTGTGGTCTCTGGTGTTTTTGATGTTATTGTAAATTATATGTTTTTAAAAATTTTCCTTTATTTTCTGTTTTTATGTATCCAAGAAATTTGATATATCACTCAACAATTTTTATAGTTTGTCTGTAAATCCATTTGAATTTTCTAAGTACACAATCATGTCATCTAAAATAATGACAATTTATTTCCTTCTTTTCAGTCATTGTGCTTTCTGTTTCTTCTATGTCAGAGAGAAGGTTTTCAATATTTCGCCTTTAATTATGATGTTTGGTGAAGGGATTTTAGGATACTCTTGGTCAGATTAAGGAAGCTCTTTCTATTTGTAGTTTGCTAACACTTTTTTAAAAATCCTAAATGGGTTTTGAATTTTATTATTTTTTTCTATATCTATTAAGATGATGTATTGTTTTTCATATTATGCTAGTTACCTTTTAGAAATGCCAGCTTTATTGAGATCATTCACATACTATAAAATTCATCTGTTTGAAGTGTATAATTAAGTGGTTTAGTATACATACAGAATTGTACAACCATCATAATCATCTATAATAATTTCAGAGTGTTTCATCACCCTAGAAAGAAACCTACACGCATTAGCAGTAAGTTGCCATCCCTCTCCTCAGCCCCTGGTAAACACTGATTAACTTTGTTTCTATAAATATGACTATTTTGGACATTTAATATGAATGAAATCATACAGTATGGAACTCTTGTGACTGACTTCTTTCACATAGCAAAATATTTTCAGGGTTCATATATGCTGAAGCATGTAGTATTAGTACTTCATTCATTTTTATTGTCAATTGATACTCCATTGTAGGAATATACCACATGAAAAATCCATACATTAATTGAGGAATATTTGGACAGTTTTCACTTTTGGACTCTTATGAATAATGCTATCTGTGTAATATTTGTGTATAAGATTTTGTGTTTTTGTGTGAACTTACAGTTTTAATTCTCTTGGCTATATACCTAGGAGTAGAATGGCTGTGACTAGTATTAACTCTATGTTTAACATTTTGAGGAAATGCCATTCCTACAAACAATGTATGGGGGCTCCAGTGTTTCCACATTTTCACCACACCTGTCTTTTTTGTTTATAGCTGTCCTAGTTGATGTGAAGTGGTATCCCATTGTAGTTTTGATTTGCATTTGCTAATGACTAATTATGTTGAGCAACATGTCATGTGCTTGTTAGTGTTAACCATTTGTATGTCTTATATTGAGAAATATCTATTCAAATACTTTGCTTATTTTAAAATTAGGTTGCCTCTTTAAATTGTTGAATTGCCAGAGTTCTTCATATATTCTGGATACAAGTGTGCCTTTTAAGATATATAATCTTCAAATATCTTCCTACATTCTTCAGGAGCTGTTTTCATTTTAACAACAGTTTTTGACTTCGAGGAAGTCCACTTTATCTGTCTTGTCTTTTGTTGCATATGCTTCTAGTGTATGTATTTTTAAAATTGGCTAATACAAGGTGACTAATTATTTATTCCTTTGTTTTCTTTTAAGATTTTAATATATTTAGCTCTTATATTTAAGTCATTGATCCATTTTAAATTAACTTTTCTGTATGTTGTGAAGTAGGAGTTCAACCTCTTTCATTTGCATATGGAAATTCAGTTGTCCTAGTATGTATTGCTGAAGAGCTATTCTTTCCCCCTGAATGGACTTGGTGCCCCTTGTTAAAAAACAATTGGCCATAGATGTATGGGTTTATTTCTGGACTTTCAATTCTATTTTATTGATCTATCTATCTTTCTTGATTACCACAGTTTGCAATACATTTTGAAATTATGAAGTGTGTGTACTTTAACTTTTTAAGGATTACTTTAGCTATCCTGGGTACCTTGCATTTCTGTATACATTTTAGGATTAACTTGTCAATTTCTGAAAAAAATCAACTATAATTTTGATAAAGATTACATATGTAAATATACCATTCAATCTTTGCTAAAAGAGCTGCAATGGCTATACTAATATTTGATCAAATAGACTTTAAAACAAAATTGTTACCAGAAAAGAGGAGGGATTTTTTTAATGATAAAGGGTCAATTCGTCAGGAAAACATAACACAGCGCCAGAAATACTTAAATCTGAC
The DNA here is from genome assembly GCF_000951045.1 of Mandrillus leucophaeus. Classification (NCBI taxonomy): domain Eukaryota; kingdom Metazoa; phylum Chordata; class Mammalia; order Primates; family Cercopithecidae; genus Mandrillus; species Mandrillus leucophaeus. The sequence goes on from NW_012101482.1 coordinate 81,577, forward strand.
AGAACTGAAGGAAAAATAAACATTCAACCATAATATTCCACTGTCAATAATGAGTAGAGCTAGGCAAAAGATTAAAAGGGAAATATAAGACTTATAAAGCACAATAAACCAATGAGATCTAATAGACATCTGTAGTATACTCCACCCAACAATAGAGAATATATGTAACACATATGCACCTAAAATTTTCCATTTTTAAACTTACAATCTATTTGTGTCTCTGAATATAAAGTATGTCTTTTACACACAATATATAATTTAATCATATATTTTTATCTATGAGACAAATCTCTGCCTTTTGATTGTAGTGTTTAATTCATTTACACTTAATGTAATCATGATAAGTAAGTATTTGCATATGCCATTTTGAAATTTGCTTTCTCTATGACTTTTGTATTTCTTGATCCTTCATTACTGACTTTTTTGTGTCAGAAATATTGGGGTGTGCCATTTTAAATTTCTTGTTGCTTGGCTATTTTTTTTAGTTATTCTTATTGCTTACTCTGGAACTTAAAATTAACGTCTTAAGTTATAACAGTCTAGTTCAGATGAATCCCAACCGAATTTCAACAATATCTACACTTTGCCTCTGTATAGCTTTGTTTCTTCTTCCTTCTTTGTACTATTATTGTCATAGAAATTACATCTTTTTATAATACAATCTCAACATAAGTTTATTGATTATGATTATAAATTATTGATTTATGCAGTTGTTTTTAAAAATCAGGATAATAAAAGATTTATAGAAAAAATACATTTCTTTTGTCTTACTTTTACCTATTTAATTACCTCTACTAATACTTTTTATTTCTTCATATGGATTCAAGTTACTGTATACTGTCCTTTTATTTTATCCCAAAGGACTTCCTTTAGTACTTCTTACAGGGTGGTTCTGTTAATAGAAAATTCTCTCCACTTTTGTTTATCTGGGGATATCTTAATTTGTCTTTCATTTTGAAAGGATATTTTGCTGTATATAGAATTTCTGACAAAAAAATTTTGACACTCCTTTATTTTATTTTCAGCACTTTGAATATGTTATCCCACTTCCTTTTGGACTCCTGAGTTTGGATGAGAAGTCAGATGTTAACCTTTCTGAAGCTCCATTTTATCTGATGAGTTGCTTATCTCCTGGGGTTTTCAAAATTTTCTGTGTCTGATTTTTGATAGATCAATTACAATCTGTCTAAGTGTAGATCCTTTAGAGTTTATTTGAATTTTTGTACTTCTTGGTTATGCAGTTTAATGTTTTTCTCCAAATTTAAGAAGTTTTCAGCTATTATATCTTCAAACATTCTTTCTGACTCATTCTTTTATCTCTTTCTGGGACTCCCATTATCAGTATGTTGGTACATCCTCCAAGTCATTAAGGACCTTTTAATTTTTCTTTGTTTTTTTCTCTCTGTTCCTTAGGCTAGATAATCTCAGTTTACTTATCTTAAAGTTTATGGATTTTCTCTTCTGCCTGATCAAGTCTGCTGTTAAGTCTTTCTAGTAAATTTTAAATTTCAGTTATTGTCTATTTTACTGCATAACTTTTTTTAAAAAAATAATCTGTATATCTTTATTAATATTTTGTATTTTTTGAGCCATTACTCTTATACTTCCCTTTAGCTCTCTAGAAATGTGTTACTTAGTTCTTTGAATGTGTTGAAATAACTGATTTAAAAGTCTGTCCAGTAAATTCAATGTCTGAGCTTCCTCAGGAACAGTTTTTGTTGACTGTTCTTTCTCCCTGTATATGGGCATATGTTCCAGTCTCTTTGGACATCTTGTAATTTTTTTGTTGAAAGTTGGACATTTTAAATAATATGAATAATATGAATAAGAATTCAACTCTGCAAGTTGAATTCTTCCTCCCAACAACATTTGTTGCTGTTTCTGTTTCTTGTTGCTTTAACTGTTGTTATTTATTTGTTCAATGAGTTCCCTGAACAAATTATGTTAAGCTTGTTCTTTGTCATGTCTGGCCACTGACGCTTTTGCCAAGATAGCAGCCTAGTGGTCAACTAATGATTGCACAGAATTTCCTTAAATGCATTTAACAGGTATATATCCTAGTCTTTGCCAAGGGATTCTGTGCGTGTTAGGGTACATAGTCTGTATCATAGCAGAGTCGATACTATAGCAGAGTCAATACTGTAGCAGTCAATACTATAGCAGAGTTTACAGCTCTGCCTTGTCCTTTAATTTCTGCTTGTACAGGGTCTCAAGTCTGCCACAGGTGAGATATTTGGGCATTTCTGGGTCCTTCTTAGGTGTATGCATAGTCCTGCACATTCACGGGATCTTTTAGATTCTCAGCAATGTATTAGAGCTTTTCAAATTTTCCTACAGGAATTCCCCACATTTTTCTTTTAATTTTTATGTTTAGCTTCTTGTTTGCCCCCAGTGATATCCCCACCTCAGACAGTTGCAGTGTTAATTGGTTATTTTTATATGTATATATTTTAGAAATACCCCGGGGAAAAGGCTTTGCACTGAGTAAGCTCTTATTCAGGTCAAATAATCACATTTGCTCTGAGGTGAGTTTCTAGGGAGCTAACAGACAAGAAAAATAATGACAATTCTTTGGTAATGGGGCATTGTGGAGAGCTCCAAGCATGTTCTGCCCCTTCTAGTGGCTGCTTGGCTGCTAATTTTCACAGCTGATGTAGTTGTGAGGTTATCTAGATCAATAACCATATCTTATCACCTGCTTTCTTAGACCATGCCTGATACTAAGTGCTAAAAGTGAAGTTTTCTGGAAACAATAACTGAGATGGAGTTTGGTGTATGGAGTATTTATTAAGCTTCAGCCTTTGTGTTAAGAGAGGGAGAGAAAGCAGAATTTGGAAGAAGGAGTTGAAATATGATCCAGGCCCACCAAAGCCTCAGCTAAATCCTTGGGGAGTTCTGGAATGTATTAGGCCTATAAGAGTTCTCCCTTGTTGAGCCGAAATAGTGGAGTCTATGTGTGTCCACCTCAATCAGTCATTGGATGTGGTCCTTCCTGGGAAGAGTGTGCCACTGGGTAAGGCAGATCTCCTCAGTGTTCCACAGCCGAGGCAAAACCCGAAGGATCTGACAACTAAAGGCAGTGGACCAGCAAATGTAGCAATAGATTCCTTCTTGAAGGGTGGACATATATGGCCAGATCATATATGTGATATGGGCCAGACACATATGTGATTACATATATGTGCCACATATATGACTAGGCACATATGGTGCCAGATAGCCTTAATTTAATCAGAGACTAAGCTGATTTTGCCCCATTGTTATAAGGCTCCATCTGGTTTTTCTCTGTTCTGAGAGTATGGTTCTCCAGTAGTCTCAACCGAGAAGCTGGGAGGCTTACTATATTCCCTTTGTCCTTGGGTAGTTCCAAATTTTATTTCATTTTCTGCTCAGAGCAATATAATTTCTATAATTTCCATTCTACTTTTCCAAAGCTTTCTGCTTAGTTCTTCAGACTCCTGCCCTCTGTGGCAAATGCCTTGCAAGGCAACCCTCCCAAAGTGATAGATCTGCTTCTCTATGTTTCCCCTTTCACTGTCTACCTGGCTCCTTAGTATCTGGCTGCTTCAGCAACACCAAACTCTAATTTTTGTCTCTTCACCTTTGTGGAATTGCCAAAAGTTCTGCTGGCTTATCTTCTCTTTGCAGTGGTCACATGTGTTAGCACCATGCCAAGAACTGGCAAGTTCCAAAAGGGAAAAGGCATGCACAGATTGTAGACTCTTAGGGCATGTTCTCACTTACAGGTGGGAGCTAAATGATGAGAACACATGGACACATAGAGGGGAACAACTGATACTGGGGCCTACCAGAAAGTGGAAGGGAGGAGGAGAGAAAGGATCAGGAAAAATAATTAATGGGTACTAGGCTTAAAAAGTGAGTGATCTGTACAACAAAACCCTATGACACAAGTTTACCTATATAACAAACTTGCACATGTACTTTTGAACTTAAAATAGTGCTGGGATTATAGGCGTGAGCCACCAGGCCCAGCCTTAAAATAAAATTTTAAAAAAGAATGTCGACTCTTTGTTCTATAGTTATCTTCTCTCTGGGACCTCGGCCACTCACATCTTAATTATCTCATCAGCTCTCAGATGCCTTCAAACAGATGTTTCTTGTGTTTTATCTGGCTTTTCAAGTTGTACTTGATGGGGGCATTGATCTGCTGCAATTTACTACATCATGGCCAGAAATGGAAGTTTGTTTTCTTTTTCACACATTGTTTAGTAGAGGTCTTCTGCTAAATTAGGATTTCCTCCAAAAGACAGTATGTAACTAAAAACCATTAGAAGGCTGAATGAGTAAGACTGAAAGAGAAGTCCTTTAAGTCTTTCTGTTTTAACTACATTTTCTCCTGTTTTATAAGAATGCTTAGTCTTCATTAGTGGTCATTTGGAAAATGTAACCCTTTGATACAGGATTTAAGAATTCATAGAGAAAACTTGAAAATCAAAAAATCATCAGTGTTATTTAACACTGTTGCTCAAAACATATCAGTTCTTGAAAATCAAAATAACATTATTAATATCTTTTTTTTTTTCAAGACGGAGTCTCTCTCTGTCGCCCAGCCTGGAGTGCAGTGGCGCAATCTCTGTTTACTGCAAGCTCTGCCTCCTGGGTTCACGCCATTCTCCTGGGTCTCAGCCTCTGGGGTAGCTGGGACTACAGGCGCCCGCCACCACACCCGGCTAATTTTTTTGTATTTTCAGTAGAGATGAGGTTTCGCCGTGTTAGCCAGGATGGTCTTGATCTCCTGACCTCATGATCCGCCTGCCTCAGCCTCCCAAAGTGCTGGGATTATAGGCGTGAGCCACCGTGCCCAGCCCATTATTAGTATTTTTTAATAGCAAACTAAAATGCCACTTGAAACGTTGGCTCTCCAATATCAGAGGATATTGCAAATATTCTAATCTTGGAAAAAATCTTATAAAGATTGATGAAACATTTATACTTAAAAACGTATGTTTAAAGAGAACAGAAATTTCCTAAGTACACTCATCTGAGATCCTCTACTTGTCAGATAATCTTTTTAGAATTCTTGGTTATAGAAATAATTCTCCAAAAATGCATCTGATAATTGGTGTTTGATGTAATATTTACCTAGAATTGAAAATAAGTATTCTGTCTCTTGCTTTATGGATAAACAGGATGCTAGACATATTCATAGTTTGTGTGCTATAGAGAAAGCTACTGCCAGCTACAATCTTTGTATATGCGTAAGAATATAATTTCTTGTATACACAGACATAGTTACTAAAAAGTGTAAGAATATATTGTATGCCAACCAGAAAAGTGTTCATTATATAATACAGTCTTAATCATGTAAGGGATTATGCTATAGAGCCACTTTATAAATACAACTAATGTAGTTTTTCTTTCATTTTTCATTCAATATTGATTGAGCACTTTTTCTTTTCTAAGTGTCGTTCCAGGTACTCTGAAAAAGTGAAAGTAATTATGGTGGCCAGAATTTTAATCTCTATCTGTCTAATGCCTTGGTTGTTAACTAGGGGTGCTTTTGCAGCCCCTATTTGGGAACATTTGGCAATGTCTGTAGACATTTTTGGTTGTCATGAGTGTGAGAACAGGGGGAGTTACTACTAACACCTAATTGGTAGAGGCAGGTATGCTGCCAAACATCCTACAACACACATGCAGGACAGCCTCCCACAACAACAAATTATGTGGCCCAAAATGTTAGGAGTGCTGCTTTTGAGAAACCGTAGTCTAAGGCTATATGTTTTGCAAAGTACTTTCTAACAGCAATAATAATAATAATAGTTTAACATACTTCCTACCTTTAAGAAGAAGTGTTAAACCTAATCTGTGATACCCACGTGTAAGAAACAGAATATTAAAAGAACATTAATAACTACATGTAAACATGCTGTGATACAGAAAGTATAAAAGGACACAGGCTAAATGTCAATGGAATAGAGCGATGTCAATTACATAAACAAATCCTGAATATTTTAAAAGAGAAAGGCGCCTACTTAGCAAAGAGGATGGAAGAAAGTGTTCTGGTGGAGATGTTCGGGGCTGTGGACTTGCGTTGGGTGTCAGGTTCCTACTTAGCTGATGAAATGAATGGTGACTAAAACTTGACTCTTGTCTCAATCTTCTCCTTCCAATTTGTGAAATCATTTGCCCAAGGAAATAGTAATTCACGCCCTTTACATTATGTGCCCCATTCTCCTTTCTGAAGTGCTTTCATAGCTGTTAGTTCAATTTGTTTCCAGAGTAAATCTCAAAGGTATTGTCATCTTTAATTTATAAAGTAAGAAACGGAGGTTCAGGGAGGTCATTCCCAGCTTATTTTAAATCCAGTCCCCCAGGCTCCATCCTCCCCCAAATAGTCCACCATCCTGGGACCATCTTGAGATTTGATTATTAATCCTTTTTAATACCCACTGCTACAGCCCCCTTCTCACAAGAGCTCTCACATGTCTTTCCAGAGTGAATCAAGCCAAAACCCACAACTTGTAACAGCTGCTTTTCCCAATGCATAGCTCTGTAAATTCGATTCATCTTCTCTTAATATCCTTTAAATCAGTCATAACTCCTAAGTCATTTTGTTCCCATATAGGACACACAGTTGTCTTATCCTTTCTATCTTATGTTGATGCTAGGTCTTGTAAAGTAAATAGTGTGCTAAAGTGATAATGCTGTGGGAACTGTTCAGAGGTTTTAAAATAAACATTTGTGCGTTTCCATAGTTGAGATGTGAGAACTCAGGGGGCTAAAGTTCAGGACCCATCAATCATACTGAGCTTTCTGACTAATCCTTTACCTAGTCTGTAATCATATATGGAAAGTCGATTTTAAATGGTATTTCTTTGAGCCTGAGGAGATCTCTCTGCCATGAAAGAACTTCAGTTATTTATTAATTCATTTTCCTCTTCCTTTTTGTAGCACTTTATTTGCTCTGTCTAGCTCTGGTTGCTGCTAGTAACCATTTCAGTGCACAAGCAGCAAAATTGTAGTTTCAGGATCCTGGTAAAACACACAGTCTGAATTTCTCCTATTGAATTGTGGGTTTGTTTGGAAGAAATAATTTAATACTATTTCTTTGAGGTACTCACATCAGTATTTTGCTAGAGATAGATGAGGTACTTATATGGATATTTTGCAAACAGCATCGTGAAGGTGCTGAGCATGTCTCTCAAGCCCTTTAAACCTCTATTGCCGCAACTTTACAATAGAAATAATAATACCTAAGTGGTAGAATTGTGTTATGGGCTAAATGGGATAATGTATTTGAGATAACTTTATTTGAGAGAAGCCACGTGCCCTGTGAAAATGTAAATCCTTCAATTCAACAGACATGTAGTAAGTGTATTCTATGTACCAGGCAGTTTACCAGGAACTAGAGAAGGCACGAAGACAGGCATATTTTTAAGGAGTTCATAGACCAGTGGAGAGATGGACATGGGACGCACAGACACAGACTCTGAGACAAGGAGTTGAGCTCACATGGTACATTTGGGAGAGACATGAGACAGTGGTGGGGTGGGGGTCACAGGAGTGGGAAGGGAAACAGGCCAATAAAGAGTAGATTACTGGCCAGGTGCGGTGGCTCACATTTGTAATCCCAGCACTTTGGGAGACCAAGGAGGGTGGATCACTTGAGGTTAAGAGTTCGAGACCAGCCTGGCCAACATAGTGAAACCCCATCTCTACTAAAAATATAAAAAATTAGTTGGGCATGGTGGCATGTGCCTGTAATCCCAGCCTCTCGGGAGGCTGAGGCAGGAGAATCACTTGAGCCTGGGAGGTGGAGGTTGCAGTGAGCTGAGATCGTGCCACTGCACTCCAGTATGGGAGATGGAGCAAAACTCCATCTCAAAAAAAAGAAAAAAAAAAGAGTAGATTACTAAACCATCTACCATAGTGGGCAACTGGAGCAATCCCATGGGAAAATCTGGGAACTAGTGTACAACATGTGGTTTAGAATTAGTCCACTAGAGGGGCGAGGGAGCTGGGATATGCACTTCCTTTAGTCTTTGAAACTGACAGTATCTGGTATAGCCCATAAGTACAATGTCCTATAGGAGAAGAGATGTGGGATTGTGAAGGAGGGAATATAAACTTGGCTGCCCCCTGCAACGGAAGGCTTTTGTGCCTGTTGGTTTCTTCTTCATTCGTAGCACTCTTTGCCTTTGGTTTCTAGCATATTGCTGTTCTCATCTGCCTGTCACTGCCTTGGCCACCCTCTAGTCTCCTTCCTTTTTCTACTGGCCCCTTAAATGTTGATATTCCACAGGATTCTATTTTCAACCTTCTTTTCTCAACATCTTATATGTTTTCTCTGGGAAATCTCTTATTTGCTTATAGCCACATATGCACTGATGATTCTTAAATCTATCTATCATCCCCAATTTTATTCCACTTCCCTAAGCTTCAAACCTCCATTCCACTGTCCTTGCTTACACCTCTCAAGAAAAACTCCTTTGTCTCCACATCTCCAAGGGCCTCTACCTGTGTGGCTATATCCCATAGTAGTTCTCAGTAGTTTTTGACCTCCAACAACATTTGCTACATTTTTTTTTTTTTTTTTTTGAGTTGGAATCTTGTTCTGTCACCCAGGCTGGAGTGTAGTGGCACAATCTTGGCTGACTGCAACCTCCACCTCGCGGGTTCAAGCAGTTCTCCTGCCTCAGCCTCCCAAGTAGCTGAGACTACAGGTGCGTGCCACCACACTCAGCTAATTTTTGTTTTATTGGTAGAGATGGGGGTTTCACCATATTGGCCAGGCTGGTCTCAAACTCCTGACCTTGTGATCTGCCTGCCTCAGCCTCCCAAAGTACTGGGATTACAGACGTGAGCCACCGTACCCGGCCAGCATTTGCTACATTTAATCACTCCCTCCTATCTGATAAACTCTTCACCTGACTTCCAATTGGGTTTTCCTCTTTCTTTGGCCACTTACTCTAGTCTCCTTTGTGTTTTCTCCTCATTTCTCTCACCTGAAGACACTAGAGTGCCCCAGGCCTTCGGTCTCTCTCCTTTTGTGATCTAATTCAGGCTCATGGCTTTAAATACCACTGGTACACTGACAAGTACAAATGCTGATCTCTAGCCCACATCCCTCCTCTGACCTCTGGACCTGCATGCATATGTATGCTTGCAGCATGGACACACACACACACACACACACACACACACACAAATTTGCCTATTTGTTTCTATTTGAGTTTCTAAAAGGCATGTCAAACGAAACAGGTACAAAACCAATCTGATATTGCCCATGCACTTTCTCTTCTCCCAGCTTTTCCCACCTTAGTCAGTAACAGTGTAGTTCTTCCAGTTGTTCTAGTTAAAAACTTGGGGTCATCCTTGACTCTTCTTTTTCTCTTTCATACCATATCTGATTTGTCTGCAAATCTTAGTGGTTCAACTGTCAAAATATATGCGTGATCCAACCAGTGCTCACTATCTCCACAACCACTGGGCCCAGCTCACTTGGATTTGTGCCTGGATTATCCTTCCACCCTCATTATTGGCTTCCTTGCTGCCTCCCTCTGCCCCTTTGGGCTATTACTGCCTCTTCCTTGATGCTTCCCTATGCACACAGAAGAGAAAGGGATCTTTTAAACTTTCACATCTATTCTCTCTAAGTTTCCTAAGGCTTCCCTCTCACTCAGTATAAAAGCCATTGGTCTTTACAACTGTCAGGCCTTCATCAGTATTGCTGCATTGCACAACCGCAGGAGAATGCCCGTCATATAGAAGTCAATGTGAATAGTAAAACGGGAGAGTTCCCTGACTCCCCTCTCAGGACATGCAACAGGGGTGTCTCATGTGTGGTCACCCTGCAGCTCAGACTCCTAGTGGGAGCATGCAGACAGGCAGGTGCAGAGGCCTGCAAGAGTCCTTTGGGCCCCAGCCCCACAGCAGTGTCTCAGGGTGGGTGTCGGTGGCTCCTAAAGCCCAAGTGGGCAAGCTCTTTTTTTTTTTTTTTTTTTTTAAGATGGAGTCTCACTCTGTCACCCAGGCTGGAGTGCAGTGGCACAATCTCAGCTCACTGCAACCTCCGCCTTCCCGGGTTCATGCGATTCTCCTGCCTCAGCCTCCCGAGTAGCTGGGACTATAGGCACGTGCCACCATGCCCGGCTAATTTTTGTATTTTTAATACAGATGGGGTTTCACTATATTGGCCAGGTTGGTCTCGAACTCCTGACCTCGTGATCTGCCCGCCTCGGCCTCCCAAAGGGCTGGGATTACAGGCGTGAGCCGTGCCCAGCCTGCAAGCTCTTTTAAATTTGCCTTCTGTAGACGGCTTGTGTGTTAATCAACTGGATGGACCCTCTGCCTTATCTTAAGGGGAGGGAACCAGTGTGACAGCTTCTGTACCCCAAGTTCTTGCCCAGTGTATGGAAGAATTAGATCACATGTGAGCTCCAAGGATGAGTGCAAGGTTTTATTGAGTGGTGGAGGTGGCTCTCAGTGAGGTGGATGGGGAGCTGGAAGCAGGAGAATGGAGTGGGAAGGTAGTCTTTCCCTGGAGCCAGAGCACCCAGTGGCCAGACTCTTCTATGCTGAACTCCCCTCTGCAGCCGAATGTCCCTCTTCTCTCTTTCTCTGCCAAGTCGTTCCGTCTTTGCTGGTCTGCTGGTTCCAAAGTTCAGCCGCTTCGTGTGTGTGTGTGTGTGTGTGTGTGTGTGTGTGTGTGTGTGCGCGCGCGCGCGCGTGCGCGCGCTAAGGTCTTGGGTTTGTATGGGGGCAGGATGAGGGGTGTGGTGGGCCAAAAGGCAACTTTTTGGGTGTGAAAACAGAAATGCCTGTCCTTACTTAGTGCTGTGGGTCTTCAAGCTTAAGGGTAGGGCCTTTGTTGGGGAAAGCTTTGTTGTTGCCCTCTTCTACCCAGTGTTTCTGCCTCCTGTTTGTATCATTTGTGCCTCCTGGAGTTGTGCAACATAGACATCCCACCCTACATTTTTGTTTTTACTCTCTAGGCTGTAGCTACTCTGTTCCATCTGCCTGCAACGTTCTTGCCCCAGATATCTCCCCTGGGTTCTTTTAATCAGCTGCCACCCCCTGTCTGTAGGGCTGTTACATAGAACATGTTAGGGAGAGTAGTCAAAAATGAGATGAAGAAGAGAAGCTATGTAAGGAACAGCTGTCATTATTGTTGTTATTTGGGTAGTGATAGAGCTAAGGATATGCCAAAATTCTTATGAAGAAACTTCATGATCAACTTGTCTGGTACTTAACATTTCATTTTGCTGTAACTTGAAGCTTGAAGCTTTAAAAATCCTTTTAAGTCCCCAACAACTTCTTTTGATCTGTGACCATGAGAAATGCTCATCCTGTGGATTTCCACTGTTTTTCTGGGAGAATTACAGCTTGTTTTGACTTTGCTATGCCACATACCCAGGATAAAGAAGCAGTGCCAGATAAAATAGATTTCTTGTTAAGCCTAAATACTACCTGTTCTCTTTGGGCTCAGTAATTCTTGTTTATAGATCATTTGAGATTAGGTTTCTGTTCTCTGCCAAACATTGCTTTGCTTGAAGTGGCACAGTGGTTCCTAAAACAGAAATACAGAGGTTTTCTTTCCTCATCTGCATTCATTCTTCTTACTCTCTTGCCAAGCTAGCTGCTTGGCTTACAGATTGATAGCTCAGAAACTCAACATCATAGGTTGATCCTTGGGCTTTGTACAGAATATTATTTTGTTCAGTGGCGGGAGACCAAGGCCATCTGCATTTTGTCAATATTATGCCTCTGAATCAGAAATCAGAATAACATTTCAGAATCACAATCAGATTGTGGTCTTACAGATTACAGTAAAATATGGAAATTTTTAGCAACAAGTCAAAAGTCTGATATTATTTAACATATATGATCATAAGTACACATTCTTGAGCCTATTTCGTTCAATAATCAGTTCTGATTAACAAGAATGCTGCTCATTTGCAATTCAAAACATCATCTATTTTAATTCTGTATTCAGCTTTATATGCCCCATCATGGCCAATTTAATCATAGCTAATAGATCTTTACAGAACCAGGTAAACGAAAAAAAAAAAATGCTGTTTTTTTTTTTTTCCACATAGCAGAAATATTAGCTTAATTCTAAGTTTCATATTTGTTTTTTTTTTTTTTTTGAGACGGAGTCTCGCTCTGTCGCCGGGGCTGGAGCGCAGTGGCCGGATCTCAGCTCACTGCAAGCTCCGCCTCCCGGGTTTACGCCTTTCTCCTGCCTCAGCCTTCCGAGTAGCTGGGACTACAGGCGCCCGCCACCTCGCCCGGCTAGTTTTTTGTATTTTTTTAGTAGAGACGGGGTTTCACCGTGTTCGCCAGGATGGTCTCGATCTCTTCACCTCGTGATCCGCCCGTCTCGGCCTCCCAAAGTGCTGGGATTACAGGCTTGAGCCACCGCGCCCGGCCCATATTTGTTTCCCAAAATTCCTGGGAAAGGATACTATCTATGTCTTTTAGATGAACATTATTCTTTAAGCTCAATCAGTTCTTTTGAAATTGAGCAACAGTGATGTGGCAGTTGTCTAGTAATTCAGATATCCTAGAGTTTGAACTCTAAACTCTGGGCCACCCACGGAAACCAATGCATGATTTAGAATCATCACATGAAAATCTGTGAATCTCTTTTGAAATTGTGACTTCTTCTGCTAAATAGCATTGTGAGCTTCATAACTGCAATTCCATTGAGCTCAGCAATTGGGAAGTAATTTGAAATCTCCATTCTCACCTGCTCTATCCATATGTTTATTTTGTGTCTGAAACCCTGCACACATTTAAACAAAAAGTTAAGTTCTTATTGAGGAGGCAGTGCAACATAGTGTTTTAGATATGTGGTCTTCCAGATATTTTTGCTGCATACCCTCAAAGGATTTTGACAAAGTACACAGTTCTTGCACAATTTTAAATTAATATCTAAAACATTTTAACTGTGAATGTAAATAGTGTCAGAAAATAGAATGTAAAGAATATTATAATAATTGACATATAACTATTTTAAATGTGTCCAGTGAAACCTAAATCCCATAGTGCCTTGACATTTACCAAACATTAAAAAATTATAAGCTCCTCTTGTAACATTCAGCAAATTTTACTTTGCTCCTTTTTCTCTCTGAACTCATTTCTATTTCGTTTTGCCTACAGAATTTCATTACAGTGTAATATCTTTTCAATGCTTAGATTATTTTTATCCCCCTACCATGCATCTCTAGAACAAAACTGCATAAAATAGAAACTATTACTTTAAAAAACTTTCCTTCAGTCATAAGACTCTGAGTGTCAACAGTTTATTTTCTGATTAATTTATCAAAAAGTTGTACTTTCAATTTATTATGAATGCTTATAAATAATTACTAACCTTAAATGTGACATATATTAGAATTCCATATATTGATGTATTAGATGAGGTTTGTTTTCCTTGAACACTGGTTTGCGTAGACTGTGTCAGTGTTTCTTGTAGATGGTAGTGCTTTGAAAACTTACTCGTATGATTAAACACATGGGCATGAAAGAATTTTATGAATAATGGCATTCGATTATTTGAGAAGCTTCCCATTGTACTGTCAAAAAGCAAATAGTAATGATTTATCATTAAAATTATTTTTAATGATTAGATGACAACTTGATTAGATTCGCCTTCCATTTTTGGAAGCACAGACTTGGAAAGCACCTTACTTGCAAATGAATTTGTTACCCAGTCAGTAAAGCCATTCATGTTCTCTACTTCTGAGAATATTACCAGGATTTATCAAATATCTGTTTATTACTCTTTTACTTTGAAGCACTTTGTTTAGCTCTATATATTCAGGAAAATTTATAAAAAATGGAAATACTGGTTAATTTCAATTAATTTTTTCTAATACAATATTTTTATAAAATGCTTTTTATATTATTACATGCTTTAAATATATATTTATCAAAATTGAACCTGTCATTTTTGTTCATCCAATTTATGTAAAATTTATCTAACTGGTAATGCCAGTCTTCGATGTCAAACTTATTCATCAAATCAGTTACTTTCTGAAAGAAATAGGCTGACTTTAGTTTTTATGTTTAAATTTCCATACGATGAAATTCACTGTATGTGTGTGTGTGTCTATAGTTCTGTTTTAACACATGCATAGATATTTGTAACCACCACAAAATTAGATTACTGAACAGTTCTATCACCCTACATATATCATCTTCATCTTGTCCTTTATGGCCAAAACCACACTCCAAACCTCTGGAAACTGCTGGTCTGTTCTCCACGTCTCTGGTTTGGCTTTTCTAGATAGAATGTCATACATGGAATCACACAGTATATTCCCTTTTGAGACCTGCTCCTTTCACTTAGGATAATGCCTTTAATATTCATCCATGTTGTTACATGCATCAGTGGTTAGTTATTTTTATTCCTTACTAGTATTCCATTGTATGAGTGTACCTCAACTTGTTTATTTGCTCGTTGAAAGAAATTTGATTGTTTCCAGTTTTTTGGTAATTGTGAAAATTCCTACTGTAAACATTCACTTACAGTTTTTATAGGCAAATTTCTCTAAGATGAATACCTAGATTGGTGTCTGTCCACTGTTTTTCCAGAGTGGCTGTATCATTTTGCATTCCCATCAGTATCAATGTACACAACTTCCAGTTACTTCACATCTTCTCCAGTACTTGGTATTGTCAGATTGACTTTTGTTGTTTTTGTTTTGACCATTCTAATAGGCGTATAGAAGCATCTCACTGTGGTAACATTTGCCTAATGATGAAAGTGTTTTAACATGCTTATTTGCCATCAGAATATCTCCTTTACGAAGTGTCTGTTCATATCTTTTTCTCATTTTATGGTGGGAGTGGGGGGTTGTTTGATTTCTTACTGTTGAGTTTTGAGAGTTCTTTATATATTCTGGGCACAAGTCTTTTGTTCAATATATGATTTGGAAATATTTTCCCACTCTCTGTACCTTGTCTTTTCATTCTCCTCACAGTGTCTTTCACAGAACAAATGTTTTTATCAATTTTTTAATGCAACATACTTTTGTATCATATAAGAACTATTTGCCTATCTCAATTGCATAAAGATTTTCCTTCATAATTTCTCCCAAGACTTTTTCAGTTTTCATTTTATATGACCTACATTGAGTTACTTTTTGCCTAAGGTATAAGGTGTAGGTCAAGTGGTAGTTTTTTCCTTTTCCAAACGGATGTCCATTTGTTCCAGACACATTTGTTGAAAGGCCTATATTTCCCCTATTAAACTGCTTTTGCACCTCCATCAAAAATTGATTGACCTTGTTCTCGTGGGTCTATATCTGGACTGTTTATTCTGTTTCATTAATTTATGTGCCCATTCCTTAACCAAACCACATTGTTTTGATTAGTATGGCTTGATACTGAGTCTTAACATCTACCAGTATGAGTTTTTCCACTGTGTTATGTCTCAAAATTTATTTTTCAGTTGTAGTTATTTGCCTTTCTATATAAGTGTTTGAATTAGCTTGTCTATGTTTATAAAAAAAAATGTTCCAAAGATCTTGATTGGATTTGTATTAAAGCTGTGGATCAATTTAGGGAGACTTGGCATCTTAAAAATATTAAGTCTTTCAAGCCATGAACTTGGTTTATCATTTATTTAGGTCTTTCTTGATTCTTTTGTTGGCATTTATAATTTGCTCATATAGGTCTTGCACATATTTTGTTAGATACTTTGAGAACTATTGTAAAAGGTACTGATTTTAAAACATTGAGTTCCCATTGTTCATTGCTTGTTATGGTAAACATGGTTTTAAGATGGTTCCCAGGGTTCCAGTTCCCTGGTGCACTCACCCTGTAAATCTCCTCACTTCTGAATGTGGGGATGAACTGAATATCATGTTGTAGTCACTCCTATAATTAGATTATGTTATTTGGCACAGCTGACTTTAAGAAAGGTAGAATATCCTCACTAGACCTAATCAGGTAATCCCATAAACTAAATCTCATTTCCTAGGAGTTTTTATTATGAAAGATGTTGAATTTTATCAAATGCTTTTCTGTATGAGTTGGCATGATCATGTAGTTTTTCCTTAGTTTGTTAATGTAGAGATTACATTTATTACTTTTTGACTGTTAAATTAGCCTTGCATTCCTGAATACATTCCACTCAGTAATTATTTTGATTTTCTTTTCTTAGGTTATCTTATCTGGGTTCTGCTGAGATTCTTGGGTTCCAAAAAAATTCCAAAGATTTAGATTCTTGTGTCTAAATTTATATCTTTCATTTGATTTAGAAAACTTTAGCCACTAAATTTTCAAACTTTTCTTCTGTACAAATCTCATTCTCCTTCCTTTCCTTCTTAGATTTTTAATGACATCAATGTTGGACCTTTTGATAATATACAACAGGTACCTGAAGTTATGTTCATTTTTTTGAAAACTTTTTTCTCTTTTGTTCATATTAGATAATATCTATTAATTTAGCTATAAGTTCACTTACTCTGTCTTGTCATCTTCACTCTGCAATTTCAGTGTCTTTTAAAAATATTTTAGCTATTTTATTTTTCAGTTCTGAGCTTCCATTTGATTCTTTCTTATAGTTGCTATTTCTTTACTGAGAACTTCTATCCTTCATTCACTTCAAATTCGTTGACACTTACTTCATGGAGTATGGTTATTACAGCTGCTTTAAAGTAAGTCTTTGTCAAATAATTTCAACATCTAAGTCACTTCAGGGGTGGTGCCTATTAATTATCTTTTCACTTAGGGGTTGCTGAGAATGCCCTGCTTCTTTGTATGTTAATTAATTTTAACTTATATCCTGGGCATTTTGAAAATATTATGATATTCTGGGTCCTGTTAGAATGCTCTGGAAAATGCTAATTTTTTGTGTGTGTTTGTTTCTTTTCATAGTCAGTTGACCCAGTTAAGTTCCAGTCACAAGTCACATTATGCCTTCTAAGAGCTTTGTTTCCAATGTCCGTTCAGTTTTCAAAGCCTTTGTAGTGCTCTTTGGATCCTCCCCATGAGTGTATTTCCCAGGGATCAGTCTGATACTTGGGCCATGGATTACATTGTTGCTTACTTCTCAAAGCTTTTGGTATTCTGTTTCAGATCATTTTCATGCATGGAGACCTGAGAGATAAACCCAGGACTTTATACATAGCTCTGTGTGATCTTTCTTTCTTTTTTTTTTTTTTTTAAATTTATTTATTATTATTATACTTTAAGTTGTAGGGTACATGTGCATAACGTGCAGATTTGTTACATATGTATACTTGTGCCATGTTGCTGTGCTGCACCCATCAACTCG
>NW_012101482.1:99120-100088 GCF_000951045.1 Mandrillus leucophaeus
CTAGTTTACAATCCCACCAACAGTGTAAAAGTGTTCCTATTTCTCCACATCCTCTCCAGCACCTGTTGTTTCCTGACTTTTTAATGATCGCCCTTTCATTTCCAGCTCCCTCTTCTCTGTGATCTCCCTGAAACTCTCTGACTTCCAGGGACCCTTTGCCCTGGTCCTCTGTCGAAAAAGTTGTAGTTTTAGCCTTTTGCGCTGTTGTAGCCAACTCTGGGGCAAATAGGCAACTTTGGCTGCTGCTGCCACTGTTGCATGAGTACAGCTTCCATGAGCACAGCTTCTAGGGCCCCCTCCAAGGGATAGTCAGGAGAGGAGATATCTCAGGGGACTCCCCTTCCTTTGGTTTTGCAGGGCCCCTTCTGCTTATTCCTCTGACCAAGGAGAGAATTTCTCTTGGTCAAGCCTGCTGCACAGTTCCATGATTTTGTTGCATTCATTCTGTATTGGGAAATATGAGTAGAAAAGGAAAAACACCAGACAGCTCACCTCCTTATTACTCTTTTTTAAAGTTTTTATTTCCCTTCTTAGTCCACTTACTGGTCTTTACTGTTTGGATACCACAGACAATTGCTTTGTGCATTCTGTCCACAACTTTTCGTTACAATCACAGCGGGAGGTAAGATGGGACATTTTTACACCATTTTAACTGGACCTAGAAGCTTAGAATCCCACTTTTCACTTCAAATTTTAAGATGTGTATTTTGGTAGACAGACAGACAGACAGAATAAAATAAGTTTGTTGCCTGAAATGAGCCTCCGGTCCTTTACTTTAGGGGTTTATTTGTGCTTTTTTAACTTTGTCCTTCAAAGATTTTCCTTCAGGAACAATATCTTCTCTGACAACATTTGGAGAATGAGGAGGCAGGATAGCAAAATGGAAAATATTTTAAATTGTCTATGTATTTGGAACTCCAGATTTTTTTTTTTTTTTAGTCTCGCTCTGCTGCCCGGGCTGGAATGCT
>NW_012101482.1:100298-107284 GCF_000951045.1 Mandrillus leucophaeus
GTGATCCGCCCGTCTCGGCCTCCCAAAGTGCTGGGATTACAGGCTTGAGCCACTGCGCCCGGCCCGGAACTCCAGATGTTTTACACCCAGGAGCATGTGCCATAGCAGGTTTGAAATGTTTATAAAGTGCCTTTCTTTTGTCAGTTGGAAAAAAGGAACATTGTGAAAAGGGCAGTAAGAAAGGAAATACTTAATGACGTTACCCTGCATGTGCCCTCAGATAGGCAATTATAGAAAAGAGGGAATTTAAGGATGTGGAAATTGATTCCTTTAAAACTATCTCTGCCTGTAATATACCGTTGGAAAGCCCTTGTATACCTCTAAGGAAACACATTCCACAGTTAGAAGATGGCCATTGTAGGATCAAGCAGACCTGGCTATTACCTTGGTTCCACTTCTCTAGTGATAATCAATCTGTGAAAACAGGCAAACATTGGATGAAAATGGAACGTGAGTGATGGGAATACATGTACACATATACAAGTGATTGCATCAGTGTGTTTGATGAATACTAAGCTCAGAAAAATGCTGAAATTGTGAAGATGGAATAGCTAAGTGTTAGAGGCTGGTGGGGTCTATGGAAATGGTGTTTGGATTAAAGATTTGTAGAATAAAAACATCAATTAATTTTAAGCTATGCTGCACTCTGGTGAATATGGTTAAGGTAGTAACAGAATAAAACAAACGAACTGAAGAAATGATGGCCAGACTTTGCAATTCAAGTAGTGGTGTTTTCCTAATAGTGTTTAATAATAACAGTGTTATAATAGTATGTAACTTGCTGAGCATTTATTATGTATAAGTGCTGTGCTAAGCACTTTAGATACATGGTCTTATTTACTCTTCCCAGCAGCACTGTGAGGATTATGGTTATTCTTCCTGTGATGAACTGCGTATTTGCATCCCCCACCCACAGATTTACATGCTGAAACCCTAACCCCAAGAGGATGGTATTAGAAGGTGGAGACTTTGGGAGATAATTAGGTTTAGTTGAGGTGATGGGCTGGGTGCCGTGGCTCACACCTGTAATTTCAGCACTTTGGGAGGCCGAGGCAGGCAGATCACCTGAGGTCAGAAGTTCGAGACCAGCCTGGCCAACATGGCAAAACCCCATCTCTCCTAAAAATACAAAAATTAACTGGTGTGATGGCACATACGTGTAATCCCAGCTACTCGAGCGTCTGAGGCAGGAGAATCACTTGAACCCAGGAGGTGGAGGTTGCAGTGAGCTGAGATCATACCATTGTACTCCAGCCTGGGTGACAGAGCAAGACTCTGTCTCAAAAAATAAAAAAACAAAAAGAACAAAAGGTGAGGTTACGGGGGTGGCGCCCCCATGATGGGATTAGACGTGCTCCTAGAAGAAGAGTAAGAGATAGAGTCGCTCTTGTGTGCTCTCTCTCTCTCTCTGTACATGCATCAAGGAAGGCCATGTGAGGACTAAACCAGGAAGAGAGCCCTCACTAAGAATGCCACTGTGCACCCTGATCCTGGACTTCCACCTTCCGGAACTGTGAAAAATAAATGTTTCTTGGTTAAGCCACCCAGTCTGTGGTATTCTATCCTAGCAGCCTGAATGAACTAAGGCACTTCCCATTTTGTAGATGACAGAACTGATAGGGAGATTAAGTGATTTGCTCAAGATCGTAGAGGTGGAACTTGACTGAGCTGTGATCTGAACCCCTTTGAATCTGGGCCTGTTAGTGTTTCAAAGACCTAGGACTTCACTGTCATAAACATAGTGTACACACCTTAAAAGGAGAAAAAAGGATTTCTGTGTACATTTAACTTAATAGCATTCAAAGTTGGAATCAAATCTTGGTTCTGTATGCAAAACTACTTATTTAAAAATCATCTCTTGCAGGCACTTAATAGCATAAATTAAAGGTAGGCCTATAGCATTCAGTCCACGAAAGAAGGGATGAGTTCATCTCATACAAAGAGTAGATGTGTAGGGATAGGTCTATGTAGATGTATATAAAAATAGCACATGATTGTATATAAAAGCAAATACTATTCACTAACCTTATAATTTGTGATGGATAACCAATAGTTATCTGCATATACCCCTCTCTTCTTCCTGGGAATGTTTCTATTTTTTCTTTTCATGGTTGGCAGTTTGAATAAATCTCAACACAGTACCAAAAAAAAAAGTGATTATTTAGTTTAGAACTGCCGATATTGACCTGGAGAAAAGAAGTTTAGAGGTTTGCTCTCAGTCATCTTGAACAAGATGTATGAAATATATGGCTTAATCTTGGCTAAGAGTTTGCACTGAAAATAAGTCCACCTGTTGGATGACTTCTAATTGAAGAAAACATGTAGTATTCAGATCTGCCCAGTACAGAATAAGTAGTGATAAAAATAAAAGAGCCTCAAAATATTTTTATTTCGTGAAGTCTTTTATTTTGCAAGTCAAACACAGATGTGGGCATGAATGTACTTTCCTTTTATTTATTTGTATTATTTGTAGCACATTTTATGCTATTTTTATGAAGCAAAGCAATGCAAGCTGATTTGACTACAGACTTGATACAAAGTAAAAGGCAAGGCCACATACTTTCCAGCAAGAATGCACATCAGTCCTTTAGAACCCTATTCTACTACAACCAATTCAAATAAAAACGTTTTAATTGAAAAGTGAGGCTAACCACTCAAACGTCGTGGGCAACATATGACAAGTTACTTCTGTCCACCAAATAGCATACAGAATATCTGAAGAAGTTTTCTGAAAATGTTTTCTGAAATTGCCTAACACACCCAGTGAGTGGCCCCATGGGATCTGGCTTTTTACTCCATAGGATTTTATGAAATATTATTCTTTTGAGTCACTACGCTGTTTCCAATTTTCTCAATGCACATTTCAGAAGACCCCTTATTAAGTATAACTTGAATAGAGGGATTTTACAGATTTTTATAAAGTCTGAAGACTGAAAAACTTCTTGTTTAACTATGAAACTCAGCAGCCAGAAGACTAACATTTGAACATTCTAACAAAACACATAATGTCTTGTTGTTCTGATAGAAAACAAAACTGCATCATATGATTTAATATTCTTATTTATAAGAAGAAATTATTAGAAACATTTAAGTAAAGGAGAATAATTTGTATGTTCTTCCTGTTTTGTGAGAATGCAGCTTAAAGCATCCAGTCCTTCATTTAGCAGATGGTTATGGGGTGGTAACTATGCACTATTCATTTATATAACAAATATGTATGGAGTGCCTGCTATGTGCTGGGGATTGTTTTAGTCACTGGGGTTGAGGAGCAAATAAGACAAAATCCCTGTTCTCAAGGACTCACATGTGGAGAATTTGGTGGTTCACTGGGAAGAGCAAAGGTAGAAGGAAGGAAGGATGACCACCAGGTGGTTGGTTGGGAAAAGGTGAAACATATTTGTCACACTGCTTGCCAAAGTAGAGACCACAGGGAAAAGAATAGTTTATGATAAAGAATCATTCGGAGATGTAAATTTCCTGGCATATCAGTTGATTGTAGGTCCCTGAAATTCAGGAGAGAGGCTTGAGCTGTAGAGATAAGAGCTTGGGAGTCATTTGTGTATGTTGGGCTAAAATCAAAGGAGTGAATGAGCTCATGGAGGGGGCATGTGAAGTGCAAAGCAAAAAGTCAAGAAGAAAGAGAGCAAATATCTTAGAACATTTAAAAGGGCAGGTTGCAAAAGCTGTTCTGATGACAACTGTCCTCCCTTGGGACCCATAGGAGTTGTGGGTAATGACTCAACAGACTCACCTTTTAACAGACTAAGGAATAGATATCTTCTGCTTTAGTACTTTTCCTTCCTCGCTAATGTTTTTCCTCTGTGGTGTTGATGAGGAAACAGGCCAGCAACCTGTTGGTTTCAGAATTGGAAGGGTGTTTCATGAATTCAGGAAAACTGAAAAACGGTGAGATTCATTGTATTTGATAGGAAGATAGAAAAGGCATATAAATATCGTTTGGTCTAAAAATTAAATTTTCTAGTTTAAAGTTCATGTTAGGTTACAATGACAACTGTCATCTGCTAAAATCAAGGTTCTTATAGTAATAATAACAATGACAATAATCATAGCTAACTTTTACTGCACACATGCTGGATGCCAATGACTGCTAAGTTGTTTATGTGACCTGTCTCATTTAATTTTCAATACTACCTAATAGTTACATAATTATTATCCTTATTTTACAGATGAAGAAACTACAGCTCATTATCTCAGGATATTCTCTGACAAGATACCCTTGATACTCAATGTATTTTCGAATGAGAGAATGTATAAAGGTATTCTTAGCAATGAAGAAAATGAGGTCATTCAATTAATCCAACCTTTCACATGGTAACTGGGAGTTTCATTGGAATTAGTGTTGGGTGCAACAAAATAAGTAGGCTGATCCTAATGTTTATTGGAGGAAAGAAAACAGACTTTTGGAAACTAAGTCTAATGAGATAGTGCTTTGTGCTGCTAATGTTGTGTGTCCATTTCAGCACTTGGCACATAGTCAGATGGCCTGTGTTCTGCCTGGTAGGAAGAACTGTAGTGACTTGTATTCCTACTGGGAATACTGTGCCCATTTGCTTCCCAGTTTCCCCTCCCTCCTGTATCCATCTCTGTTCCTCCTTCTCACCTCTCGTTGCCAGCTTGTTACCTCGGTGGTGTGATATGGGGTTGTGTGTGTCTTTGTTCATCTTATATCTAGTATTTAACATTCCCACTATCTTCTGCTTCTGTCATGGTCCCTAAAGCAATATCAATGGACATTCCTACAACCTGCAATCGTAAAATATACTACAGTGCCTCTCTTTTTCTCTGTCTTTAAATGTAATGCAGATACTTTTTTCCATTCTGTGCTATGCCCCTTAGAGGTCTAACAGATTGAACATGAAAGATTAAAATACTTGAGAAATTTGATGCAGGGGTCCTGGTCCTATCTCATAATCTCTTTTGTACAGGGCAAATAGCATTAGATTTAAAAATAGAAAGAAGCAAACAAAAGCAGTTGGATATTTAACCCAATAAGTTGAGGTTGAATCCCATTTCAGGGGCGAAGTCACTGTTGAATGTGGTCTGAGCCAGTGTTGGAAGTGTAAGAAAAAGGATGGATGAAGGACTGGGGACAGTGAATCAAAGGGCTGAATGAAGGATTTCTTGGCTGGAAGAATACAGACTGGTTAGAGAGGAAATGAAAGCTGAGAAAACTACAGGAGGCCTTTGAAGCTGAGATCCTGGGAGTCTGCGTTTGATAAGGAGAACAATAGAGAAACCCGGTGGGGGCAGGGGTGACCTGGTCAAAGCTGTGGGTGAGAGAAAACAATTTTTAGCAACTGGTAAAATTGAGTGTGTACTGGTTCGCATGCCTGAGTTGTCTATTAGATCCATGTGGTTGCTGTGAAAAAGCCTGGAGGATGTTACGTTGGAAAATAAATGAGAAAAATCTGAGATTTCTGAGTTTTAACATAAAAAGTGACTTTTCCTTTAAACAAATTAAATATAATTTCTTTGTTCAAGGGGTAGGTATTTTTTTTTTTTTTTGGATCCTGCCAATTGAACTTTTAAAAATATGCTTTAGTTCTAATTTTCATGGTATTCCTTCTATGGAAATTTTGTTTGTGACATCAATTACAACTAACAGGTATTTCTCTACTTTCCATTGTAATGAATGTGGTATATACATGTCTTCCAACAGTATTTTTTTAGTTAACATTTTATTTTTAGCAGTATGAAAGTGGCTTCATTTTCATTGACTTTTTACTAATATTTATAAAGTGTCAACATTATGTGATAATTGAAACCTTCTTTTTAAAAGTTGATGCACAGAAATAAAATGCCTATGATCTATATTGAATAAATGAAGATTTTCTCATAGCTGGATTTAGCTATAAATTTTAACTGCATTCTAAGTGAACATATACAAGTAGAAAAAGTCATCTATATATATTATATATTTGAACAACATTATTCTGTGCGCTTTAATATTGTATTGGATCATTGTATAATCTTTTAAATATTAAGTGAAACATTTTCTTTACTCTGTAAATAGAAAAGTTAAAAACAGACAGTGATACTGTGATATTAAAGAAACAGCTCTGATTGTGTCCTGACAGAGGGCAAAGGTATTTAAATGGTTTTTTGCTAACACCATCAGAGCCCTTTGAGTTGCAGAAGTTGTATACACAAAACTTTCATAGTTATCACTCAATCTCTTGCTCATTAGTATAGCTTTATTTTATGCCCTTTTCTCTTCCAAAATCATTCAGTGAAACCAAAGCTGAGGTGTGTGAAAGCCCAAGGAGAAATCAAATATTGGAAGATCATAGTTGTTTGCACTAAGCACTGAACACTCTGAATGAGTCATTGTGTAAACAGAACATATGTTGGGAGCAAGTTGGTACAGTGTAATGAACCCAATTCCAATTATAGATCATCCTGTTACTCTTTAGTGCCTCCAAGGTAGATATTCAAAAGTAAACAACCAATTTACTACTAGGGAGCAATACAAGTGTTAGGGAAAATAGAGTACTATATTTAGTTCAATTGAGTATGTAAAATTACAATTTGAACAGCTCCCTTAGAATTCAGATGTTGAAAATTCTTCTACTTCCCTTTCTCTTGGGGAGAAAACCTCATGCAAAACAGATGCAAAGTTTAGACTCTCTCAAAACCTCCCTAGAGGAAGATTGAACACTATTCCTTTGCCAACCCGTTCCAATATGTCATACTTCTTAGGAACAAGAAATTTATCTCTGCCTCATATTGCAGCATAGGTATTTCTTCACATTCATCCTCAATGGAAAGGAAAAAGCATTTGATCACCTTCCTCCATGAGATCTTTATGTGTCTGAAGAATATTATGATGATTATGATCATGGGACCAGTGTTATCAGGAGGTCCTGACGCAAACCAGAAAGGTACATCTTTGGAGGTGTTCTTATTTCGGGTAGAGTATTCCTGGTTCCAATATCATACTCCTTTTTTTTTTTTTTTTTTTTTTT
>NW_012101482.1:107334-176107 GCF_000951045.1 Mandrillus leucophaeus
TTAAAGTGTTTTCAGGTTTCACATGTAGACCAAATAACATTCACAAAAAGAGGGATTCTGTATTCCTGTTTTTTTTTTTTTTTTTTTTTTTTTTTTTTTTTTTTTTTTTTTTTTTTTTTGAGACAGAGTCTTGCTCTGTCACCCAGGATGGAGTGCTGCGGCACGATCTCAGCTCACCTCTGTCTCCCGGATTCAAGCAATTCTCCTGCCTCAACCTCCCGAGTAGCTGGGACTACAGGCTTCTGCCACCACACTCGGCTAATTTTTTGTATTTTAGTAGAGACGGGGTTTCGCCATATTGCCCAGGGTGGGTCTTAAACTTCTGAGCTTAGGCAATCTGCCTGCCTCTGCCAACCAAAGTGCTAGGATTACAGATGTGAGCCACTGCGCCTGGCCCCAACATCATGCTCTTTGATTCTGACGTTAAGGATGATCTCTTGGAGAGATAGGTGCTAATGTAAAAGTACTACTTGGATAGATAAGACATGTTTTCAGTTGTAATCAGTAAATTTTGATGGCAGTATTTACTTATTTCTTTAGGTTACAACACTTTTATTTTTTCCATAGTATTTTCTGTTTTAGTTGTTGCTTCATTTTATGTTTACTACTATTTTAGTTCTCTTCACTGTTATTATTTAGCCAAGATAATTTTGAATTCCAATTCTTTGAGTCTCCTCCTGCTTTCTTAGAGCTTCTTTTTTGGATTATCCTAATTACTACTCAGTAATAAAATAATCTTGAGGCCAAGATTGATGTTTACTAAATACTATTTTAAGATGTTAGTCATAATAGCAACATTTAAGTCTTATTCTTCTGAGTTCTTTCATTGTCACACAACTTTTCTAGTGCATTGGCAATAGAAAGCAGAAAGAGGTGTTGATTTGGAATTATGTCCATCATGTTTCCTCTAGCTAAAAATCTGTTAACTTATTCTTCTGATCAGGGGTCAGCAAACTATAGCCTGTGAGGCAAAGACAGCGTGCGGACTATTTTTCTAAATAAAATATTGTTGAAACACAACCACACTCATTCTCTTACATATATGCCTGTCGTTGCTTTGGCTCCACATTGGTGGAGTTGAACAGTTGTAGCAGAAACTGTATGCATCACAAATTCTAACGATTTACTATCTGGCCCTTTACAGAAAATGTTTGTCAGTCTCTGTTCTGGATTAACTCTGAATTGGACATTAGGAAATTGTAGTTCCAGTTACCTCCAGTTTCTAATTAGCTTTATGACATGGGCCAAGTCATGTTTACTCTCTGGCATTGGTTTTCTCATTTCTGGGATTGGAAGCAGGACTGTATGATTGATTGCCAGTCTCTTCTAGCTGTAAAATTCCAGAAATCTAATGAATCCTATTTTACCTAAAATCATTTAAAGTAGATTTTTTTTCTTACAGATTAAATTTTGGGTTTGTGGTAATCACTTTTGAGTATATTAGACATACATACAAATATCCATACATATTCATAGATATAAAAACAATAGTAAAGTTTGTCTACATAAGCTCTGTATGTGCCAAGTATAAAGGCAGGCACAATACCGTATTTCTTTTAATCTTTAAAATAACTCTGCATCATGGGTGTGTATGTTCACATTTTAAAGAGTAACGTGTTGAGACTCAGAGACAGCTGGTAAGAGTCAGAGCTGGGGCTTGTACCCAGTGCCATTGATAAAATCCTGTGTCCTTTCCACTATAGTAACTGTCTCCTTTAATGAGGTACCTCTATTTTAATTCAGTTGTTTGAATATATGGCCACACGTCACTTCTCCAGAGATTGCTACCCAAATTACTCAGAATACAAGTAATTATTAAAAAGTTAAAAAAAAAGTGGTTATGATCTAAATAGACCTTCACTTATGCCATTAAAAAAAAAAAGATTCCGAGGCCCTCTTTCATAGCTTGTTCACGTTTATTAAAAAAAAAAATTAAAAATTTGCTTTTTTGGGTTTCCTAGATCTCTGTAATTAATGGGAAATAGATGGAAATGTGGAGGGATAGTTACTGGTGCAGGGATATGGACACCAGTAGAGATCGGGACTGCTGTGATTATACCGCGGAGAAGAGCAACACACTCTAAATAGCAAGAAAGTCTTAGGCAGGTTAGCACAGGGACAAATTCACCCCAGGAGCCTCCACGCAAAGCCAAGAAGGTTTTGCTGTTCACCAAAAGTACCCTGGAGCATTAAGAAAGTGGCTACAATTAACACACTACATTTCAGAAAGTAGAAAACGGGTTTTCCCTTTAACAGAGTTTTAATAAAATCATGAAAGAATTTACAACTCTTAAGTAGATAAGCTTCAGTTATTCGAATGTTTCCCTGCATGGGATATTTTCTTCCTTAAAAATGCTGAATGGATGAAATACTGCCAAGTCTAGGTTATTTAAGAAATCTTTCCCCAGATGTTCAACTACTTCGTCTTACTTTTCTGTTGTTTGGTATTGTCTTATTCATTATTCACGTGCTGATGACAGTGCTCTAGAGATAAATAAGCAATTAACAGTCTGACTTCTTGGCTTCATCTCTTAGCAGATTTTTCTCCACACCTAATTAAGTCTTAAGATATTTCTATTATCTTTTTTTGTTCCCTGTAGCTTTGAAGAAAGTTTTATTGTTTTCTTTCTATTCTTCTAATTTTTTTTCAGAGTAGAAGCCCATTTTTCCCCTCAGTTTTTAAAAACCACCTTACCCTGATCTGTGCGTATTATCTACTATAAAGTTAATCCTGTAAAAGCAAAACTTATTTCTTATATTGTCTTTGGGGGAAACCTCACAGTGACCTCCAGAATGAATCATGCCCACTCTCCACTTTTGGCAGCTCTTCCTTTTATGTTTCTCTCATGTACTGAATTCTTGGTTTCTTCTTTCTGATGCACAGGCATTTCTTTCCTTTGTGATTCCTTAACCCATTACTTCTAATTGATTAGTTTGAGTAATATTTTAACAACTCATGTATTTTTGAGGTAATATTTTATGCAGTTTGTTTTGAAAAGACTTGCTAAAACTTCTTGTGGAAACTAAGAGATTTGTAAACATTTAAGTAATTTATCTCTCATCCCTCTCGGTGTGGCAGTCAGGGAGGAAGGATTGTTGCCCCAAGCCTGTTGCCATATACTTCCTTAAAATAAATGATGTCAGCCGGGCACAGTGGCTCACACCTGAAATCACAGCACTTCGGGAGGCCAAAGCGAGTGAACTGTTTGAGCCCAGGAGTTCAAGACCAGCCTGGGCAACATGGGGAAACTCTGTCGCTACAAAAACACAAAAATTAACCAGGCATGGTGATGCACACCTGTAGTCCTAACTACTTGGGAAACTGAGGCAGAAGGATCACTTGAGCCTGGGAGGCAGAGTTTGCAATGAACAGAGCGTGTCCCACTCAACTCCAGGCTGGACTACAAAGCGTGATCCTGTCTCAAAATAAAAACAAATAAATGATGTCACATTATGACTATATTATGTTAATTAGGACTATATTATGATGCCAATTTA
Source organism: Mandrillus leucophaeus (assembly GCF_000951045.1). NCBI lineage: Eukaryota > Metazoa > Chordata > Mammalia > Primates > Cercopithecidae > Mandrillus > Mandrillus leucophaeus. Next base: position 110,833 of record NW_012101482.1, read on the forward strand.
ATAATGTCAGTAATAATAAAAAGGATCATATTGAAAGCTCATTTGGTATCAGATGCTATGCTTAATTGTTCACATATGTTATCTCAATTAATCTTCACTACCGTTCTATGATTTAGGTACAGAATTCCAGGAATATTTCAGCTAATAAATTGGTTGCATTTCAAAGTTATATTTACAAATTGGTTATTTCAGATATGAAATCTGTTTTCTCATAGAAGCAATGTTGTAGGTACAGCTCTAGGCTCGGCTGGATTGCCGAAGTCTATCACATTTATAGCTAACATGACTAAATGAATGCCTTTGTGGGAAAGTGCTTTCAGAGTTCTCATTGTGATGTGAAGAACTCACCCACCTTCTTCCCAGGGACCTTACTCTCATACCAGGGACTTGACCTGATTTTCAGACCTGTTCAATGAATAGATCTACAATGGGAATGAACCCTCTCCAGATTCAAATTATGCAAATACTAAGCTGCCATAACCATAGAGATCCCAAAATAGAGTGGCTTAAATAAAACTTTTTTTTCTCTGTTAAGCAAGAGATCCAAGGTGAGCTTTTCAGTTTGCCAAGTCAGGCTTACCCCATGAAATTATCCAAAGACTTGGGCTCCATCTATTTCTTGCTTCACCAATCCCTAGACTATGGTCTTCATCTGTGTGGTTGCAGCTGGCTGAGCCCTGTATCTGTGTTCCAGCTTGTGGAATGGTACAGAGAGGAAGTACATGGCAGCACGTCTCTTTGAAGGAGGTGAAGTGGAAGAATGACTTGCTCCCATTCTGTTGGAGAGACCTTAGTAACATGGCTGCACCTATCTCAAAGGGGACTGGGAAATGTAGTCTTTGGCTGGGTACATGGATGCATCTTAAACTCCATTACTGTGAAAAGCGTGGGGAGTGCATTCTGATGACAACTGGCAGTCCCTGCCACATTATAGTCATGGTTCCTTTGTCTACAGAGTGGCTCCTGCAGGGTGGACTTTGGTGGGTGTGGCAGGAGAGATGTGGGTGGAACGTGGGTACATGCTTTTGCCACACCTAGTTAGAAATGGGACTGGGAAATGGAGTCTTCAGCTGGTAATCACAGGGCAACAAGGTGGCCGGGCCAGTGCCTGGGCACAGATTGGAAACAGCAGAAGCAGCAGGTGTGGTAGCAGTGGCCAAGGACAAGCGGGGAAGGAGGAACTCTATAGGAGGGCAGCACTGAGACCCCTATAAGGCCAGCCTGGCTCTTTGTCCCCAAAGTTCGTCTCTGTGGCATCTATGCAAATATTAACTCTTTAGCCTGAACCTTGGGACAGAAACTGCTTGGCAACATCAGGAAGTAGACGTTACTAGTAAATTATTACAAAATAAAGTCATACACATGAACATTGCAATAAAGCATTTATCAAGGAATTATTAGAGCTCTTTAAAGATTTTGGAATCTTTGGATTTAAATGCTGAAACATTGCAAAATGAATATCCACAAGCTTAGAAACAGAAGTTATGTTTTACATTCTCAGTGGAAAAGAACGTTACATTCAAATGAACTTCAGGTGGACCAATTATTAATGAGGAAGATAAAATAAAATGAAAATTTCCGTTGAAGTTGAAAATAGAGTTATAGAATGTATAAACAGGCATTTAAAATTATATACGAATTGTGAGGCTACTTTAAATTTCTTGTACGATCTCTACAATTTTCAGGAAATGTCAGAAGAAACATCAAAATGTCGTATAAATTTACACTTAGAATTCAGACTTACACAAAACTGACTCATATGAAGAGTTAAGTCTTTGTATTAAAATTGTTCCATGAGACTGAACTCTAGACATACTAAATTTTGTATTTTGAAATAATTTATTAAAATTTATCCCAAATGTTGTCATAGCTTCTAAAATATTCTTAACAGCTCCAGTAACAGTTGCATAAGAAGAAAGATCCTTGTCAAACTTAAAAGTTAACAAAAATTGCTTGCAACCTTCTATTTGTGTAGAGCTAGTAATGTCATTTACAGCTATTCAGAATGAAAATAATTTTGCTAAAGTGCAATTTTGATGACTTAAAAAATAAATTTTCAAAACATTGAGTAAGAAAAAATGCAATTAATTGTGATGTCACATTAATAATGTATTGGTACTTATTTTATTTATTATTTTTAAAGGAAAAGCATATTTATGTTTTAGTATCTTTAAAGCACTTCTGGCCAGGTGCAGTGGTTCATGCCTGTAATTCTAGTACTTTGAGAGGCTGAGATGGGTGGATCGCTTGAGCTCAGGAGTTTGAAACTAGCCTGGGCAACATGGCAAAACTCGTTTTTACAAAAAATACAAAAATTAGCCAGGTGTGATGGTGGGTGTCAGTCATCCTAGCTACTTGGGTACCGAGGTAGGAAGATTTCTTGAGCCTGGGAGATCAAGGTTGCAGTGAGTCAAGATTGTGCTACTGCACTCAAGCCTGGGCAACAGAGGGAGACCCTGTGTCTAAATAATAAATAAATAAATAAATAAATAAATAAATAAAGTACTGCAAATTATGTAGCCAGCCCTGGCTGAGGGATTTATCTATCTGCTCAGCTTTCTGCAACTGCCTCTTTGCTGTCTTTTCTATGGCTGCTGCAGAACAATATGACATCTCCTACCTTATTTTTTGTCCTGAAATATATTGCTCTTTTGAGGTTTTAAAGGGATTTGGGTTGTTAACGACAAATGGAAAGGGAGGGAAGTCAAGGCTAAGCTCCTCCTCAGGCCATTGCCCTCTTCTGTTTCTTGCTCAGCTCTTGCTTTCTGGGAAAGTCACAAACACTTATAGCTGATAGCTACAGAAGCACAGGGAGCACTTGGTTGAACCAAGGCCTGATGTCAGATTTATTTACATTTTGGAGTATTGTTCCTCAGTCTTTTGAACATTCTCATTACAGGAGTAGGATCTAACAGCAGTTCTCCTCCCACTGATCTTTCATGGCCAAGATGCCTGCCACCCTGGCTCCTCACTGTAGGAGAAATGAGTGAAATAAGACCAGAGCCAAAGATTTCAACTAGAGAAAGATTCCAGGCTGCAGCATTTCTGACAAAGGCAATAGGAGGGAAGAAGAGGGCAGTCGGCAGGTGGGAGAGAAGGCACACCTGCTTGAGTCAGCCACTTGCAGGTGGTTGTTGGTATGGAACGCGGAGACTCATAAAAAATGAGTAAGATATTAAGGCATCTGTGGTAGGGAGAATAATGGCCCCCAAAAGATGTCCATGTCCTAAATCCTGGGATCTGTAATTAGGTTATGTGGCAATGGAAATTAAAGTTGAAGATGGAAATAAGGGTGCTTCTCATCTGACCTTCAAACAGGGGAATTCTGGGTTGTCTCATTAGGCTCGGTGCAGTCAGAAGCATCTTTAAAAAGGCAGGCAGAAGAGGAGAGTCAGAGAAGGATTTGTGATGACAGCCCTTAGATCAAACAGCTGCCATGTTACTGGCTTTCAAGACAAAGGGGGTCCATGAGCCAAGAAATGAGGGACGCCTCTGGAAGACAGCCTTGCCAACACCTTGATTTTATCCCAGTGAGACCCCTGTTGGACTTTTGACTTCCAGGATTACGAGAGAATAAATTTCTGTTGTTTTCAGCCACCCAATTTGTGGCAAATTTTTATGGCAGCAATAGGAAACTAATACAGCCCTCTTGAGCGTTGATATTAACAGCATGAGCTCTGGAGTCAAACTGCTTACATTCTGATAGGTAGCTCCACCACCTATTAGCTATTTCATGGGGAAAGTAACTGGAGCCTTAGTTTCATCCTTTGATCAATGAGGTTATCACCTCTTGAATGCGTTCTAAGGAAAAAGGAAGGTAAAGTCTTTAAGCCATATACTGTGAAGAGAAAGCACCAGACAAGTATTAGCTTTAAAAGAATCATGGATGCCTGGTTCTTAGCATGGCAAAGGACTTCCCTCCACTCTTACTCCCTTGTAATTTACTGCTCCCCTCTTCTTTAGCCCCTGCTAACCCCACACTGACTTCTGGTCCTGTAGGGTCAGTATATACCCAGGTACATTCTCACCAGGGCCCCATTCTTTAGATGCCACCCTTTCCTATTTTCTCATCTAAATTCTCTAATGTCTTTTAAAAAGTAGAAATAAGAAGATGAATATATTAAGTGCTATCTGCTGAGGTGTTAATCACTGATAATGGCTTCATCTCTTAAGGTCTTGTAGTTTTGCCATGTCCAGGACTGTGCCTTTTGCGGAGAGCCTCTGGAAATCTTGGTTAGTTGTAAGATAGAGGAGTCCTTAGGAATTGGCTTTTAATTGAGGACTTTTGGCTTAAGTTAAATGAGTAGGATTCACAGTGAGGAATTTCAACTGGGAAATATTTTAAGCAGTGAGACCTCCCAGGATTCCTTCGAATTATACCACATTTTATGAAGCGTTTGGCCTCCTGTTCTGTCTACTTTTAAGCAGCCTTGAAATGACTGTCACAAAATTTTCATAGGATAGTTGCTGAGAAAAGTTGGTAGTTTTCTTGAAGGTCCATAGAGTAGAGCAGTTTAGAGCTTATGATACCAACAATTTCAGAAGAACTTTTCTACAGCTGTGAAGAATTTCATTTCAACCTGGATTCCATTGTGAGAAATTCTAACAGGGATTTGTAATGAGATTATCTTGTAATGAGATCACCTGCTGAAAAATCCATTCAGTATCCACAGAACTCACATTATGTACAAATTACAGTTGTAAAAATATATCAAAAGCCATTTGAAACAAAACTGACTGAGTAAAAACTGAATTTCTAAAGTTATTGCTTATTATGAGAATGTAAAAAGTAAATTCTAAAATAAATGCACAAAGAACATGTTAGTGTTCCATAGTCATTGGTTTATGAGGATTCAACAAAACTGGCTGAGTAAAAACTGAATTTCTGAAGTTATTGCTTATTATGAGAATGTAAAAAGTAAATTCTAAAATAAATGCACAAAGACATGTTAGTGTTCCGTAGTCATTGGCTTATGAGGATTTGCATTTTTGTGTTGGTATGTAAAATGCAAAATGATTTTTAAAAGAAATATGATTTTATTTTAAAATAAACACTGAAAACACATGAAATAGGATGGTTTTCAAATACTGTTACACATGGGGACACTTTTCACAAGTACTTTACAGGCTGTGTGCTTGAGTTTATGATGTGGTCTCCCTCTTGTGGTCGGTGTTAAGAAAGGTACTGGCTTCAAAGCAATTACTAAATTTCTTTCCCTTTTGCTGAAATTTGAATCTGGAAAGCATTTTGAGAGGTCAGGCTATGTATTTTACATTTTGACCATGGCTTTTGGGAAGCTTGATTATTTTAACAAAAATCAACCGATCGATCAATCTGTCTCCTCTCCCTATGGCCATGTCAGAATCAGTTTTGACTATTAGGAAATCTGACCTAGTTTCTCTGTCTTGTGGCCTGTTTTTGGTGTATTATGGCCAGAATGTATCTCTTAATTTTGGCATTAGTATTTTCCATCTACTTTAGAAAGGCTATAGGTGAATGTGAAGTTTATTGAGTTCACACTGTATACCTGTCACTCTTCTGGGTCCTTCAGCCACAGCAAGAAACCAAACAGATAAAAATCACTGCCTTCATAGAGTTTTTGTTCTATCACAAATATAGGCATGGTTTATGAAGACATAAACCATAAAGACTGACATGTTAGACTTCACATGTTTGCAAAACTTTCCTATAGCCGAAGAAGCTATAGATTTAAAAGACAAATACATGAAACACTGGGAGAAAATCATTGCAACAAAAGGAACTCTGATAAACCAGTTGGGGGGGGGGGGGAACAATAGACGTGTGCAAACAGTAGGAGTAGGCATCAACTGTGAAGGGCTTTCACTTACCTTACGTAATCATTGGTAGAAGTGGGATATTTCAGATTTACTCAGTTGCAGACACAAGCCAAGTATGCCCTTCAGAAAAGATATCTCTTAGCTGAAATCCACTGGGTCTGCATACCTCTCACCTGGTGAGGGTATCAGGTTAAATTCTTCCCTGTATGTGCCTCACAGCGACTACGTGCTGAGTATGGCTGTCATCGTGTGATATGGCTTCGAAACTGCATGTGTCCTATCCTTTTGTCAAGTGGAAAAAAATGAACCTTTCCTCGGAAGCATCACCTCTATTCTGAGTTCAGTCGCTCCTCCCAAACCCTCCACCATCGACAGATCTTCATGTTATGAAACCTCTCGGGGTTAAGCACATTCAGTTGATAAATAGAGTGTTTTTAGAGGAGACTCCGTATCTGCTCAAATTGCAGTAATGAGAGTTCATAGGAATAGGAGCACAGTTTTTGACTTCCCATTATCTGCTCAGTGCATTCCCTCTTTTCAGGGATAAAATAGACCATTCTCCGCTTGACTCGGGGCTAATCTTAAGGCCAGATATTTTCTGTACATTTCTAGTCCCTGTAGTCTCTCCTGAAACCTCAGCCTCTTTTAACTTCTTACCCCTTATTGCCCTGGCTCACTCTGTCCCATTGATTGAATGGCTATAGATTGTTCACAGGGGCCATTCCTGTTTACCAGTATAAAAGAAAATGTTAGTCCTGTGAAGATTCTGGAAACATTTTAGCAGTTTTTCTCCCCTCCCGGCTTGTATAGATTGTTCACAGGGGCCATTCCTGTTTACCAGTATAAAAGAAAATGTTAGTCCTGTGAAGATTCTGGAAACATTTTAGCAGTTTTTCTCCCCTCCCCGCGGAGCGCTTGGTTGTTGTGTAACCAGTCCTCTAGACTTAGCAAATTGGCAGCTATGACTCTGGAATGCAAGTTAATTAAATTGTGCTTGTGTTTAGTTTTACGCAAGGTTGTTCCCCGCCCCCGACCCCCCAACTCCCCCCGCACCCTTAGGTTTAGTCTATGTGACTTTGTTATATGCAATCCTGGTAACTAGGGATACTGAGAGAGATTTTATGTAGTGGTGCTGTGAAGGGCAAGCGGTAGTAGAAAAGTGGAGGAGCCTGGGAGAAAGAATCCAGAGACCTCTGTGTTCCACCAGCATGTAAATCATTTAATAGGATACAAACGATTAAACAGTGAAAACCAACTTTCCTGAAGCAATTGACTTCCTTTTCTATTTATGAGCCAAAGAGAAGTTAGTGTTAAATAATTCTGTCCCTAGATGTTGTTGTATTAATGTCTGTGTGTGTTGATCACTTGAGACCACTTTCTCCTCCAGTTATCTGGGTTGTTTCAAAGAACCCAGGTGCCCCTACCTTCCAAGTCTAAGTAGGTATGCTGTATCTGTAAGGTTGGGGGTTAGGACCTCGGCTTAATTGCAGGTTAACCCTGTAAGCAAAAGGCATTTTTCAGTAGTTTGAGATGGCCATCTTTCAGAGGTGAGTTGTACACTTTCCAGCCTTAGTAAACAGGACATACTGGGCCTTACTTGATTTGGTGCCCGGCACTTTATGTCCATTACTGGTTAGTATACTCAGAGACAGTCCCAAAGTAGGTGGGATTCAGATAAGGAAACTGAAGCTCAGAAAAGTTAAGTAATTTGCCAAAGCAGCACAGATAGTGTAAATTTAAATACAAATCTCTGCTTTTCTACAAGGTTACCTTTATTTTGTTTTCTCAGGTCATGATTGTGAATAGTTTCTTTTCTGGTCTGTAGATTCAGTATTAGTGTGGACATTAGGGTGTTTATGAACTCATTTCCTCACCATTAACTGTTTTCTCTTAATTATGGTAGTATTCAGAATGGAAGTTATCTGATTATTCTGGGGCAGTTTAAGCACGAAGGGCCAGATGTTCGGAAGTAGCTTGGTTTTCCCAATTCTACCTTGACCGGATGAACATATGCTGTCACTACCAGCTGCTTCATGGGAGCTGGTGGGTAGGGTTTGTGTGGTGATGAAGGGAATGGAGAGTATAGGAGAGGCTCCAGCAGAGTGCTGACGTAGGGCTTCAGAATCTTGGCATCCAATTGGAAGATAGTTGAGGTCCTACAGTACCAATATCCTGAAGATCAGGGGATTTCTAAAAGTGCTAACGCTGAGAAATACCTAATGTAGATGACAGGTTGATGGGTACAGCACACCATCATGGCATGTGTGTACCTATGTAACAAACCTGCACGTTCTGCACGTGTATCCCAGAACTTAAAGTATAATAATAATTTAATTTTTTAAATAACAATTTAAAAAAAATTGACTATTTGCTTTGAAATAGTCAAGTTATAGTAATCAACAATAGAGAGTAGGTAGAAAGTGATGCAATACATTTCTTCATGGGATTGGAAGTGAATTTTTAGACATTAGGATAGAACTGTAATCTGTTTTTGAAAGATATTTTTCAAAGTTCTTTTCACATTATTTTGAAACAAGTATTTCCTTTCTATTTCTGGTTATCAGGGTACATAATATTGTAAAGTCATAGGCAATTTATTTTAGCTTTTAAATAGCCAATACATAAAATGGACTAAAAGAAACTGTGATTAAAAATAAATTTGGTTAGAGTTGAAATGAAGTCCACAAATTGTTAACTTGTAAAATGAAATTCGTTCAATTTGTACAGTATAGCCCAACAAATAAGAAAAATACCATGGGATGGCTTTTCAAACTGATTATTTTTCTTTGTTTATGTTTGTCCTAAGTCTGTCCATAAACGTTGTGACTGAGTTATGCATTTAAAAAAGGTCTAGAAAAAAATGTTAATGTATATAGCTTTTCAGATACTACCATATGAATGCAAGAAACTATTTTCTTTCCAAATAAAATATATCTCCTTTATTTCTCTTAGATTTATATGCAATTATTTAACTCTTTTATAGAAGCCATCCTGTATTTGTTTAAAATTTGTCAAAGGTAGTTTATATGTTGTTCCATTGTTATCACTTCATGATTCATAGTGACTAAATGCCAAATGTCACTTCAGACAGCCTTATAATTGGGGAAAAATCTCAAAAATAAAGTATTATTAAACACAATTTTTTTTTAAGAAACTAAGTGTTTATTTCCTAAAGCAAATTCAGAAGGTAGCACCTTCCAAGAAACCTAAATAAGAAATTATCTTTGAATTTAGAAACATCTATGTGACTCATCGAGAGGTGAAATAAGCACAAAGTTTAAAAATTGTCCATGTTCTTTAGAAATCTGAAGTTATGTTACTGCACTTCTGTTCAGGAAATGATAAGTAACACAATCATGAGGTACATCTTGTTTTCCAACGATTTTAAAAAAATGCTTCCGGGTCATATTTAGGACTTTTCCCTTCCTTCCTTCCTTCCTTCCTTCCTTCCTTTCTTCCGTCCTTCCTTCCTTCCTCTCTTCCTTCCTTCTTTCCTTTCTTCCTTCCTTCCAGCATTGAAATGTAATTAAGATTCTTTAGATTTCTGCTTGGCAGTCTGTTTCTGGCAGTCTCTGATCATAAAGATTGGCTTCCTGCTTTTTACTCTGCCTTTAAAAAAAACTTTCTACTTTGTTTAATTAGATTTAAAATCTACTGGGTAGGATTTTTTACTGTGATTGTACTTGAAATGTTGAATGATGACATTGGAATGTTTTCTAAACTCTATTTACATTCTCTCTCCTATCAGAGTGCCACCAGTTACAGATCTATTCTGTTGTTTCTTGACAATGTTTTAGAAAATATTATAATGACTAATTTTTTTTTAATAGAGTAATAGCTCTTCCATCATCATGCTGTTAGGCAGGCAATAAGTATACTTAGCTCTTATTTTTAGGAATTTAAGCTGAAGGCCAGATGGCAAAGTTTTCATTGAATCAAAGCATAGCTTTATTTCAAAGGAAAAAAAATGAACCAATGAGTTGACTTAAGTTCAGGAGTTGTTTGGGATTTTCTCTGAACATTTGTTTGACAGAGACAGTTTCTCACTAATTAAAAGATAAATAAAAGACATCAAGGAATGTTGAATAAAAGAGTTGTATTGTTGTGAAGGGACTGATTTTGCCTTGTCTTTGCAGCAAGGTGAAACCTACAGCCCATAAAAGAAGATATCACCATGACATTGCCTTTTTAGAATATTGACGTTAAGAGCTCCTTAAGGGCATTTTTTCAGCAGGCATTTACCAACCACCTGTCATATGCTACTTTTCAACAAAAATGTGTAAGTTAAAAGGTACTAATGGAGACTTTTGCATTCTTTGTAATGAAGGAAACATCAGTACAATAGCACAATCTACTAAGAAAACAACAACAATAAAAAGTGTGTTTTCATCTCTACAGCCTCTGGAAAGGGAAAGCAACATTGAGGAGGGAAGGATTGAGAAGAGATTGTGTCGGGTCACTCTGATTGGGTGGCATGGAGAGAAATGTCTGGAGGGTGGAGGAGGAAGCAGGGAGATGTAGGAGACATACCCTAAGGCTTTGGCATTCCCATTATATAGCAGAGACCAGTGCTCACATGCTTGTAGAAGAGGCTGGACCTCCAAAAGGAATGGCTGTATGGGGCATCCAGGAAAGCTGGACCCTAGGGACCATGGCCCTGTACCCTGGCTTGGCACAGACACAATGGCACGTTCTGTCTAGCAGTCACTTAAGGACTTAGAGGCCATGAGCCTGTGGCAGTTCTCTGAGGAATGAAAGCTAGAGGTCCTTCCTTTGTTCTTCAAGGTTCCATGTAAGCCCCTTGGATCCTTGTACCATCCTAAGGAGGAAGAGACCCCTGCAAAATGTGCCTGAAAGATCTTTCTCATCAGCTTTTTGTGTGGGGAAGTATGAATTTATTTTATTTAAGAAAATAATGTGGCTTTTCTTGTACCCTGGTGTAACAGCATTGAATCCACACACTGTACACCTTCAAGCAGGGCTATTCTGAGTTCAATTTGAGGGTCTAGGTGTCATGTTTTACTCTGAGTCTTCATGTTCTATACCTTTCTTGAGTCCCCCTCTTCCCCTAAAAGTCACTCATTCTATGTTTCATTTCTCACGTCTAAGTATAATAAAAGCTAATGATAACATAAAGCTAAACAGTCTGTAATTACATTCGGAACTAAGTATTCAACTGAACACAAAATCTTAAGGGTGAAGGAGTTTTTAAACTTGTTTTTGACTACAAAAGCCCATTTTTAAAGAAAATTTTCCATGGACTCAAATGTATAAAGCAGCCAACAGTAGAGCTCTTTAGTTGAAATGAAGTAGGAAATTGAATATACCCCTTTAATCCATGATGTGGCCCCAAAGCCCTTTTCCTTGCTAACCTTGAGTTCTTCTAAAACCTACAATTTTAACCCAAAGTATGGGTAGTGTGGGTGTCAGGGATGGAATGTTAGACACATCATCACAGGCCAGTGGGGAAGATTATTTTCCGTAGGAGGGCCATTTGTTGTCCTACTAAGAGCAGATGCCACTCATAAGCCAGATGTGTCTGCGGGCTTGAATGAGCATCCCACTATAACATAGAGGGATTTTTATCCTGCATCAGTAGTTTATTCTCCTAGCAATGAAAATAATAAAGTTGTAAATATTCATTGCCATTGAGAGTCAAGAAATAGGAACAATCATTTAGTCATGCTCCATAGATACCTCCTATTTTCGGTCTTCATTTATTTATCCAACAGATATCTAACTTGCACCTATAATGTGTCAGTTCTATTCTAGACTCAGGGTACAGCAGTAAGAAAACCTGACAAAATGTCTTTCTTCAAGGAAATTACATTCTAGAAGGGAGAGGAAGACAATCAGCAAACATAAATCTTCTGTGAATATAAATTATGTGAGCTGTAATAAAACAGTTTTTTGTTTTTTAAAGAAGACTGCAATTCTGATGGTCTTGGGCATTGGCACTATTAGAAGTGGTTAGTGTAGTGCCTGCCCTACATTTAATAGATGTCTAAGAAAAGAGTGAAAAGGATTGCTTAGCTTGGAAGACAGATACTTCTTCTGAGGAAGCCACATTTAATGATGGGATTAGAGGGACAGAGAGACATAGATTGAGTTAATTTTTAGATTGTAAGTATATTCCTGATATGGATGATACTCTGTTTTCAAAAGAAAGTTTGAAATTTCTCAAGCTCCTAGATATTCAAGGATGGTCATTGTTGATTTGACCTGAGACAACCTATAGTCAGAAGTTAGTACGGTCAGTCATATATTGCCTAATGATGGGTATACATTCTAAGAAGTGTGTTGGTAGGCAATTTCGTCATGTGTGAACATCAGAGTGTACTTATACAAACCTAGATTTAGAACATACTACACATCCAGGCTGTGCAGTCTAGCCTATGGCTCTTAGGCTGCAAACCTGTACAGTATGTTACTGTACTGAATACTCTAGGCAGTTGTAACACAATAAGCATTTGTGTATCTAAACATATCTGCACATAGAAAAGGTACAGTAAAAATTTGGTACTGTAATCCTATGGGGCCACTGTTGTATATGTAGTCCATTGTTAAGAAAAATGTTGTTAGATGGTACATGACTTGTACATCCAGCATCCACCCATGTCACAGTACCTCCACAGCTACTCAATAAATGGACTCCCAGCTGCTATCCCTACTTCTTCCCTTGTACCCCTAGAGTCTATTTCCAACACAATAGAGCAATCCTTTAAGAATTTCAGTCAGATTATGCCACTCTTTACCGAAAACCATGTAATGACTCTTGTGTTAAAGTTACGAAGTCCTTACAAAGGCCTGCAGAGCCCTGTGTGTTTGGACCTTCCCTCCTGCTCGGCCTCATTCTTGTGCTTGGTCCCTGCTCATGCTGCTGTAGCCACACAGGTCTTTTTGCTGATCCTAACACCTGCCGGGCAGACTCTTGCCCAAGGAACTTGCACTAGCTCTTCCTTGAATCTTCCTGAGACTCCCTTGCCTCTCTCAAGTTGTTGCTCAAATGTCAGCTTGGAGTGAGGCCTGCCCTGGTACCCTAATTGATATTAGGTGCCAATATTAACAATATTAATATTATTACCCCACTCCTATACCCTATATCTGCCTTACCCTGCAGTACTCTCTTCTTCATAGCACTTATTAACATCTTGTGTGATATATAAGAATTTTAAAATTATATTTATTGATATAGCTTGTCATTCTAGAGTATAAGCTTCTCAAGGCAAGGGAGCTATTCTGTATTCAATAATACATAATACAGAATAGTATTAATTGTTCTATGATAATTAATTATTATAGAATATATAGAATAATAGTTATTCTGTAATAATACAGAATGCTAAATAAATGAGTGCGTAAATCAGAGGGAAACACAAGCCTTGCAGATGGAGGAAGGCGTGTGTTATACCTCCAATTCCTCAGGAAATAACTTAAAATATGTCATTAGATATTGCTGTTTTCCAAAGGGTCTTCTCTATACTGTGCTTCTAATGGATACTCAGCCACCTTTTCAAATTTATCTCTCCTACAGCACAGTGCCCAGTGGCACCAGCTCCTCTTCCTCCTCATGGAAATTCTCACTGTTCTTATTTTTTATTTTTATTTATTTATTTATTTATTTTGAGACAGAGTCTCCCTCTGTCATCTGGGCTGGAGTGCAGTGGCATGATCTCGGCTCACTGCAACCTCCGCCTCCTAAGTTCAAGTGATTGATTCTCCTGCCTCGCCTCCTGAGTAGCTGAGATAACAGGTACATGTCTCTATGCCCAGCTAATTTTTGTATTTTTATTAGAGATGGGGTTTCACCATGTTGGCCAGGCTGGTCTCGAACCCCTGACCTCAAACAATCTGCCCGCCTCAGCCTCCCAAAGTGCTGGGATTACAGATATGTGGCACTGCACCCGGCCCTTCACTCCTTTTGTACTCAGAGCTTCCAGACCCTCATCCATACCTACCGAAATATCTTAATTTCAGCCAAATGAAGGGCCTTCCACCTAATATGACTCACCTCCTCAGAAGGCAGGGTAAAGTCCATGTTGGGCTGGTTGAACACACTCTTAGATTTTCTCTCTCCTCTCTCACCTCTTGTCTTTTACCCCAATCGTTTTACCAATCTGTTGTGCCCAAAGATACAGTGCTCTCCCCAAGAAGTATTCTTGTATCAGCAGCTGAAAGATTACATTCAGTCTTTTTCATCGAATGACATAACCTTGTAAAAGGTAAGGGCAATAGTGGTTTGTAGTACTTGATTTCGAGCAGCATGGAGAACGCAGTGCTGACAGGCTCTCAGCACAGGCCCACGTGATGTGCAGAGCTGGGTCAGCTTTCTCCTCCGAGGGGGAGTTGAAGCTGAGCTTTTGACTTTCAGCAAGGGCTCAAAGACAAGGCAAGTAAGAGCAACATACAGTCAGTGGCAGGCTGGTGAGTAATTTTTGAAAAGGACTCTAAAAGTTAACAACCAGAATAATGACAGCATTTGCCAATAATATTGATACACAGACAGAGAGAGTCTAGGAAGCTGAAAGCAGTTGCAGAAAATCTCAGGGTGATTTCAGGCTAGGGATTATTATTTTAGCAGTCTGTTGTCAGAGACAAGAATACTGAAAAGAGCTGATCATCCTTTGGGTATGTATTCTTCAAGATCCATGTCATTCTGAAGTCCACGGGATCCATAATTGTCCCTATCATCTGGACATGTAAACTAGCTTTTTAGGCCATATAACTTTATGTACTGCTATTTTTGCAGCAGTATTAATTAACTGTCACGTGTGTAGTGAAAGTCAGCTTTCGCAGTGAAGTATCTTTACTTGGTAAAATTATCTTCATCAGATGATGATCAGTAGAATATATGCTCTATTTGGGGATTTTGTTTGTTTGTTTTCTTCACTGCTATATTACCAGAGGCTAGAATAGTACTTTGTACATAGTAGACACTCAGTAAATATATATTCAATCAATGAATGAATGTTCCAGTTATCAATCTGCCATTGATTTAAATTCCAACATACACCTCTTAGAATTATAGATGATGTTAGTGGAAATAGATTCAAGATTGTATAGCATGACTTCTCAGGAAATCTCCCTTTATCATCCTAAGGGGCCACTCAAAAGCCTGTTGGAAAATGATTGTTATAAGACAGTGATATTTATGGTAGAAAAATCTCTACAGAAACCTGATAAAAGCTCTCTCAGGGTGTTCAAAAAAAGTAGAACTGACTTGGAATGTCATCTCATCTGGATCCAATTCATTGCAAGACAGACATTTGTCTTTTGTTTAGAGAGAAAAATAAAGACAATGTTGAAGTTTTACTCAAATCTAGTGCCCTTAAACTGGCCGAGTATCAGCCAACTACACTATTGCACAAGCACCAGGAACAAGGAAGTGGGTGTGGCATGGAGGATTGGGCCTGGATCCTAGCTTGAGATTTGGGGTGTTTTTCATCTTCCCCTAATTATATGGCTTTGGTCCATTTCAATGTTGACCACATGACACTTCATTTCCTTCATCTGTGAACTACCAAACAAAATATGTTTGTAGTACTTTATTAATTGAACATTTTATACAAGTGGAAATTCTGAATACAGGTTAAGAAGAAATGAAACAGAAAGATTATACAAAAATTATTCTAGTTTTATAAAAGTAATATTAACTACCAAAACTGTGAACTTTCAAAGAAAGAACAAGAATAAAGTAACAATTTATGATAACCTAAAACCAAAGACAGCCACACTTCCAGATAAGGAACCACACAAAAGAAGTCAGTTTCTGTTGAATCAGTCAAGACAGGGGATATCAATAATCAAAACAGTGCAAGCTGTGCTGGGTTTTAAATTTGATCCAGATTTGAGATGACCTTATGCAAGAAATGGCTTTACTGGAGTCAAATATGTAGGGCCTTAAAATCTAGAGGTTAGGAGCTATTGAATGTTGAGCTTTCAGCTCCATTTCCTGAGGAATCATCGGAGCCATAGGTGGGGAATGCAATAATAATTCTTGTGAGGCATTGCAGCTGCTAAAATGCAGACATATGGAATTTTTGCACTCTCTAGTATAATACAGAAACAATCTCACAATAGGATAAACACTTCTTTCAAACTTTCTCTTAACCCTAGAGAGAGGATATTGTACAGACTGGATGGGTAAAATCTTAGTATTTCGGTTTTTCATTTTAGGTCTGGTTTTCTACGAATCGTTTAGAAGTCTGTATTTGTAGCTATAGGAGTGCACTCCTGTGCAGACACCATACTAAACATGTTGAATATTTTGGCAGTTGAAATCCATAGATGTAATTTGTATTGATACTGAAATTATGGACTAGAATGGAAAATTGGGCTTTTGTTGTTGATATTGTGAAAATGTTACATGAAGTAGCATCATAAGAAACTTACCAGATCAACTAATGCATAATGTTCAATGAGTTGAACTGCTGATTTCCTTGATAGTATTGGGAAATAATTCGTTAATTTTGTTTTTTTCTGCTTTATGGCAATATATTCTTCTATTAGGGATTTAGGTAAGTTTTTCCATTGAATCGAGAACCTCCTGAGTGCCAGCCACTGGCTGGGTCCCAGGAACATGGGTTGGAAATATATTAATCGAGAACCTCCTGAGTGTCAACCATTCTGCTGGGTCCTAGGAACATGATGGAAACTATGACAGACATGGGCTTTACTGACTGGAGCTTTCAGCCTGTACTTTTCTCTGTTTCTATTGCTGAGTTAAAATGTTCCATATTCCTGGATTCCCTGTAACTAGTCAACAAGGTTCATCTTATCAAGGAATACATACTGCAGTAATAGTGGCAGTGACCAGGCAAGTCACCACACAGCCGACACACACACACACACACGCACACACACACACGCACGCACAAAAGCTTTGGTGGAAGGGGAGAGAGAGACAGGAGATTTTTGAAGGTTCTACTTAACTTTTCTTATCTGAAACTGGAGCTCATAAAAAAGTTACTTTTTTCTCAGCTAAAAAGGTAAAACATCATCATTGTAAGAACATTTGTAAAATACAGAATACAATACAGTAAAAAGTAAAGTTACTTTAATCCTAATACCGAAGATAATATACCTCTCCCCATGCCAAACTGTATTTTGTTTTCTAGGACCAGTTGGTGTTTTCTCATCTCAAGTAGCTTGAACTTTGTCCTAGGACATTAAGTATTTTCTAAAATGTAGTTTTCAATGGCTGTAATAGTATTTCTCATTACGGTGGTATCAAAATTTATTTAGCTAGCCGCTTAATATTGCGTAGTGGTTATTTCATAGTTTCCTCATTTTAAACAATGATGGTTTGAACATTATTAAACATAAAACACATATTCATAATGATTTCCTTTCTATGAAGTCTGGAAATAAGATGATTGCTGAGTTAAAGATTATGCACATTTAAAAGGCATTTGATGCACATTACCAAATATTTTTTATCTTAACATCCACTTGGTTGAGCTGATTTATCCTTTTATTAATGATCTTCCTGAAAAATTTTCTATCTTTTTGTCTTAAATTTATTGTCTACTATAATTCTGAAGCAGTGGAGTATTTATTGCATTTTGAAAAGAAAAAGAACACCAAAATTTTAAAAGCGCAAATATAAAAATGTAACTGTGTTAAGTAAAAAGAAATGAAAATATTATTAGCAAATGCCATTTCCTATCCCTTATGCGAAAATAGAAGCTGACATTTTAACTGGCATTTTCATTAAGGTAAGTAAATACGTTTCAAATACAGGGCACCCGGTCTCTATGCTATGTTCAAACACACATCCATTTACTGACTCTGTTTTTACTGGAACTTTCTCTGTGACACATAGAGTAGCTTTTAAGAGAGGTAGAGTTTTTAAATGTTGTTCAATTAGTAGCACTGTACTTTGACATAATTTTCAATTATTTAGAAAAATACACCCATTGGGTATTCTCCCCACATAAATTGTGCAATTGATGAAGCTACCCTCTTACTCTCTGAACATGGGTGCCTCACTCTGCAAGCCCACCAGTGAACTATCTCCTGCTTTCCTCATACAAGCAAGCACTCTCTGTATGATTTCCAGGTAATTTTCCAGTTAATGTGCTAGGATGCCAAAGAAAAATTGGTGACAATAAAACTGAGGGAATTTGGAAACAAATCTGTTGAACAGCAGAAGAAGATTTTCTATGTATTTATCTTTTGTAATCTTAAAATTTTTAAAAAAATCTTATTCTGACATTATTTCCTGCCCTTTTTTTTTTTTTTAGTGCTCTGTGGAGGGGGTGAGAGCTTTCTGTGTGCCAGTGGAATCTGCATCCCCAGGAAACTGCAATGTAATGGCTACAACGACTGTGACGACTGGAGTGACGAGGCTCATTGCAGTATGTGACAAGCTGTTTGGGGTTTGTCTGAGTGGACAGGGATTCTCAAATCCTGACCATCATTGGCATTTGCGTAGACTGTTTTTGGTTTGCCTTTCTAAAGTGAGCAAACATGTTTATCTTCCCCCAGAATGACAGCAGCATGTTTGCACACCTTTCAAAGGCATGGTTTATTAGGAACTCAACAGGTAGACGCTGCATTGGAACAGATGAGGGATTGCAGCATTTTTGCACAAAGTAGTTTAAATTGGGAGAAGGCTTTGGTTTATTTTGTTTGGGTGAGAATTTTCATTTTTGTTTATGAGTATGAAGGTCAATGTTTTTTAAAAAAGGATATTTTTATGACAATGTTTTCACCCTAATGATTTTTAACTGTCATGACACAGTAAATACAAAGCCTCTTGTTTTGTTTTTTTGTTTTTTTTTTTTGAGACAGAGTCTCGCTCTGTCACCCAGGTTGGAGTGCAGTGGTCGGATCTCAGCTCACTTTTTTTTTGTTTTTTTAATGCTTCTTCTAAACCTGGAGATAGTCAATGGCACTAACTGTTTAAAATCCACTAATCAGTAGATTCCGCCTTATGTGTCCTCAATTTATTCCCCATTGATTGGTCATTTTGACTTAATTGGCCAGTGGTTTGTCCAATATAGATTCAGATTTCAAGTTGTTTTGCAGTTACAAACTGGAAAGAAGGGGAAAACCATCCTGAAGAAGTACATTGTAGTAAACAAAGCTGGTGTCCTATTTGTTCACCCCTAGTATGTTAAAAAAAGAAAATAATTACACTGTGTAATCTGTATTCAAAACGAACTATATGCAATTAGAACACTATCTGCAAGTGTTCTAATTGTTCTTTAAGGGTTATATAAACAGCCACAGTTACTACGGCAAGAGCTGTGTTTCACTCCTCATGGGAATTGCCCAGGTGTTGTAAGTGCTTGAGAATACTGATCTTAATTGAAAAATTCTTTTGGTCTGTTTGCCAAACGGACCAACTCATCTTTCCTCTGATGGGCTAGGATGGACGCTCCTTTGTCCTGTTGAATGGCAGAACTACTGAATGGCAGTTTATCATGGTAACATTTCAGGTCAGTGTTTCCCAAACTGGTGTTCCATATGGTATCTGAGTCTGGAATAATGCTTGAAAAAAAAATAACTTTGGGAAATACTCTCTATCAGATCTACTTCTTAGAGGGTTAGAATACACATTTGTATAGTAGAGGTTCTGAGAAATCCTGCAGTTAAAAAAAAATATGTTTGCCTAACTTTGTATTTCATCAGAATTATTCTCTCATGTGAATCCTCACCTTTATTTGTTCATTTATTCATGCATTTTTTATTCTGCCTAATATCTAGTATCCCGTGGAACTTTAGTTATGCCACGCATATTTCAGGAAACGTTCTTTTCAGTAAGACATTTGTGTTTTACAACTTGGAATTTTCTTTTCAAAACAACGCATGGCACACAATTTTACATAAAAAACATTTTTATAGGCTGTATATTTACACTGGGAAGTGCTGCTGTGGGCTTAGCAGAAGATACTGTGCAAAGCAGCCAAAATAGGGATCTTTAAATAATTCAACGTAATTATATCCAATTTATGGGATTTGGTAGAATCTCTAGCTATTCTCCCATTGTGGCCCATGTTATGACATTGTTCAAATTCTGCATGTGCCTGTGTCTCCTGTGGTGGGCCAACTATGGTTTTATCATATGTTCCTCAATTGTACTGAGCATTGCACTCTGAACCCTGTAAGTGATTTCTGCTGCATTTGTTAAAATTAAATTTGAAGGGGTTAATTTTCCTAGTCAACAATGTGTTACTGTTCTGCAAGGCATTTACCAATGTCCAAGGGGCTGAAACATTTATTAAGGAAAATAGATATGGCCCTTTCCCATGAACATACCACAAAAATGATCTGTTTGGTCCATTGAGGAAATACATCCCTTCAGAAAACTTCTGTATGAAAACACAGGCATCGAAGGCTTCATATGCAATTGTTTTTGACCTTACAAGGACATCTGCTTTTGAGCTTTAAGGTTAAGTGCTTGTGGTGTTTCAGCATGAGTGTTTATGGAGGGTGCCATACTCCTGTTGTCACTACCCTGTGGTGAAGGAATAGTATAAGTCTGAATTAGGCCTTGGATGTGAATCAGAGTGTGAATGCAACCCACAGATACTCACGAGAGGAGAAGGAAGTTTTGCTGTGTGTTCTCAATGAGGAGCAGAAGAAAATGCCTACTTCCTAGGGTTCTCGCAGGTAGGCAAGAAAGAGGACTGCCAGAGGAGATTATGCTTCTATGGATTAGATGGAAAAATGATCTCAACTAAGCACTTGCCTGCTTTTATAAAACATGGGTCATATTAGGTGGCCTGTGTAGTTCATTGAGTTGTTAATTTCCTTTTTAGTCAGGTTCAAAGGAAAAGAGAGAAGAAACTTATTATTTGTGAGTTACCTAATAAACTATGCTAGAAGCGTTTACCTACATGCTTCGATTTAATTATCAGCAGAGGAAGTGTTATCTACCCCCTTTGTACAGGTGCAGAGATAGAGCTTAGGGCAATGAATACATTTGCCCATGGTTCGCTAAATGTGAAACCCAGTCTTAAATGGTTCAAAATCTAATGCTTTTTCTTTCCCCTGGTCTGCCTTTGACTTGTCCTTGTCCATAAAAAAGTTCAGATTTAGTGAGATTATACTCTGATCATTTATATTGCAGGAAAATGTTTTAAGTGATTTTGATGTGTTACAGCTTTCAGAGGTAATCGTTTATTAAAGAGCACTCCAGGTATCTGTGACTACTTACTGACTTTCTCCCCTAACTGGTTTTGTCTTGTCAATCTCTTCTTAAGTATTTGTTGAATGAAAAGATTTCCAAACACTGAAACAATTTTAATGGTGTAGCAGAAAAATTTTCAAAAATCAGGAAAATTTTAGAAATGTCTATCTCTGTGGCTTTAGGCAGGCCGTTTCTGTAACCCTGGCTTTCGGTATCATCATGGATGGCTGCATGCTGGCCTCCCCAGGAAGCCCCACCTGCAGAGATTTTGATTCAGTTTGTCTGCAGTGCGGACCAGGCAGCAATACTTTTGTAACGCTCTCCAGGTAGTTCTAACAGACAGCCAGACTTGGAAGCACTGGGCTAGAAGGTGCTTGGTGTCTCTTTTGTTGTTAAGATTCTATAATCTTTTGAGTCTATAACAAGCTCCTAGAATAGTGCCTGGGACATAGCAAGTGCTTAGTAGATGAATACTTCTTAATTTTAAATTGGAAACTCAAGTTGTCACAGTGAAATAGCTGCCACAAAGTTCACACAATTTATGACACATAAAAACCACCATCAAATATTTTTCAAAATCATTTTCTGTGAATTTTGTGTAAAATTGGTTGACTTATTTTTGAGGATGGTGGTTATCTAATTGTACACTGAGTGTAATACGGTGTAGTAATGACTACTGTAAGTTCTTGAGTTAGGCTGCTTAGGTTTCGAGCTTACCATTTCCTGCCTCTGATAACTTAGGCAAGTTACTCAACCTCTCTGTGCCTCAGTTTCTTCTGTAGTACAATGGAAACAATAAATAGTGAATATCTCTCGAATTGTTCAGAATAATGATTCACTGAATATAAAGCATATAGACTAATGTCTTGCATGCAGTAAGTCTCAAAGAGCACTGGGATTTGTGGTCATGACTGTTGTCACTGTTGTTATCTTATTGTTCCTCCACTCCCACCCAGCACCTCTTGTTACTAGGTGCAGAGAATGACCACTGGAAGTCATGAGGACAGCTGATGATGTCAGCTGATACATGTAAGGGAGACAGAAACACTAAAATATGCACAACAATTTTAAAAGCAGCACCACGTGAAGCTATTTTTGAATGGAGGCAGCATAAACAGCACAACATAAAAATTATATTCCAAATGATGTTTGAATCATCAAAATGACTGTATCTATAATAATCTTTCTACTAAGATGTAGCTGCAAGTAAATGCTAGAAATAGTTTCATCAAAATTAGAAAAAAATCTCACTCTATGCCAATGGAAGAAGTATTAAATGTTTGGAAATTTTACTTTTTGTATAGTGGCAATCTGATTATACTGAATCAATCAAACTATTGAATATTCTTTAATTCCTCCTATGTGTGAATCATGTTTTAGCTACCTAGTAAATGGAAAGATACTGTTAAGACATGGTTTCTTTCTTTATGAGGCTTTTAGTCTAATTATGGAACTAACATATATACATAGAAACTATTAAATACGCTTTAAAAAAAAATTTTTTTTTGAGATGGAGTCTCGCTCTGTCGCCCAGGCTGGGGTGCAGAGGTGTGATCTTGGTTCTCTGCAGCCTCCACTACCCAAGCTCAAGCAATTCTCCAGCCTCAGTCTTCTGAGTAACTGGAACTACCACGCCAGGCCTAATTTTTGTATTTTTTGTAGAAACAAGATTTTGCCATGTTGCCCAGGCTGGTTGTGAACTCCTGAGCTCAAAGTGATCGGCCCACCTCGGCCTCCCAAAGTGCTAGGATTACTGGCGTGAGCCACTGTGCCCAGCCTAAATATGGTATTTTAAAACAATATAACACACACAATATCACAAAGTCAAAAAAAATTGATGTAAACAAGCAAACAAAAAAAGCTTGCAGCAGGGAGTCCTTCTAGTAAAAAGAGTAGGATAACTAGAAGCTGGATTGCATAGAGAGCTGATGGAAAAGATGGGATTAAAGTGAGGCTTTGCACTCAGGTGGTGTTTGTATACTGTGCAACATGATTTTCAACTCTCTAGGTGACATTTTACAATGCATGGAGACTTTTTTTTATTGTCACAACTGTGGGAGTGGAGGGAGGTGTTACTGGCATCTAGTGGGTAGAGGCCAGAGATGCTGCTAAACAAACTGCACTGCACAGGGCAGCCCCCAACAACAAAGAATTACCCAGTCCAAAATGTCAATGATACTGCCATGGAGAAACCCTTTTCTAGAGCTGGAAGCCAATAGTAGAAAGAACTCAGAGAGTCAAGAAGCCTGGTGCTTCTCGTGGCTCTGCTGTAAATGAGCTGAGCAGCAGTGGACAGACCATGTAACTCCTCTGGTCATTTCAGAATGAGAGGGTTGGATGAAATAACCTCTGGTTCTTTCCATATTTAATCTTCTGTGGGTGGAAACTGAGCATCCGTACTTGCATCTTGAGTTGAGGCAACACATTCATGCTTATAGTCATAGAGACTGTACAGTTGAGAGAAGCCCTTGAGAAAAAGGCTTTCTGTGTGTTAGTTTTCTGCTTTAATTTAATGATAATTTTGAGAGACAAGAATTAATAGTGTGCCGTATAAGATGTCAAACTGAAGTCAATATTAACATGCACGAATTTCAGAAGAAACATTTTGTATCAAGCTCTCCTTAAGAAAAAAAAAGCTGTATCTAGAAAAACATCTACCTTAGGTCATGCAAAATTATGCTTGTTATTGAGCAAGAAAATCACAGCAAGCACTTTTGCAAATTTTGATTTGCTGGCCCCAAATTGTGCTGACAACACCTCTTCCCAGGTCAAATAAACATTTATTTCAATAAAAGGAGACACTGTGATCTTTGCTATTTGCTATGTATTTCTGGCTTTGCAGTGCCTCCGGTTAAGGTTTTGCGTGTTTACTAATCACACAGACCTTAGGGAAGTAACAGATTACAGATTGTTTTCCAAATGCAGCTCATTTTGTATCTCACTTCTAAAAATGGTTTCTAACCAAGCAAGTTGTAACAGTAGAAAGTTGAATCTGCACCAGGGAGAACAATGAGGATTTTAAAAAATTCCTGAGTCCTCTCCATTTATGAAGTAATTTAATAAATAAGGACGTCAATTTTTAAAATATCTCTAATGCAGTGTTTTAGTATGAATTACCAGGGGTCCTAGAATGGGTCTCATAGAAGACAAAGAAACTTTTGGAATTTTTGATGTGTTCTTAGGTTAATCAGATTCTGAAAGGGATATTTCATTCCCCAGTTGTCCTGCCATCAAAAAAAGTGAGTGTACTGCTTACAAATAAGTTAACTTGTAGGGTTTAAAATGTGCTGAAACACTGTTCCCCACCCTCTGGGCGAATGCATGCATGTACTTTGCACTGATGGTCAAGTTGAGAAGCCTTATTTCTCTGGCTATTGCTGATTCTAGCATGTTGACTCAAAACTTCCCATAAGGGTAATTTAGATTAAGACAAAAAATAAAATAAAATAAAAAAGATCTTTTAGAATTTCACAAGGTAATGCATATATCTTGATGCACAAATTCCCCAGGTCTGTCCTGTGGGCAGGAGAACCAATGTCATAACCTTTCCACTCAGCTGTCACATGTGTGGTAGCCTCATTCAGCAGCGGGGTTCAGGGTGGGGAAATAGCGCCCTCTGCTGAATGGGATAAAATACCATTGTCAAAGTGATAGCTAGGACTTCTTAGTTCTTATATTTTCCCTTATGGTGGCTGTCCTTATTTGAAAATTATTCAGGCTGGGGGAAGTGAAAAATAAAAAGTACTTACAAAGTTCTGTATGCGTGTAAGTGTGGACTTATATGTATATATGCGTTTGTGTGTCTGTGCACATACACACCTTCCAAATGAAGACACTGAACAGGTGATTTCTAAGGCCCATTCCATTCCTAAAATGGTGTGATTCTAAAAACTTTAAGAAGTTTTTTTTTAGAAGAGTGCCTTTTTGAAACAGAAATTTATGATTCATGTATATGTGAGTGTCATATTTTGGCATACGTAATGTTTAAACTGATCAATGCCAAAGGCTTTGCATAATGAATCGTCATCTAGTGTAAGATGTTTACAGTAAAGTGGGGGCTGCTACTGGTTGTATGAGATACAGGCTTCTGCTTGAGGAGAAACAATCAGCTGGAATTCAGGAGATTGAACCATTGACTACTTGATTTCTGGCCTTCATCAGCCAAGTAGACTGATCTTCAATTTTTTTTTTTCCTCTTTCCTTTGTTTTTGCTATTTTCTCTGTGTGAAGTATGCTAAACTTTTCATTACATCCACCCTGCTGAAATTCTGCCCATTTTCTGTATTCCTTCTCCAGCCTTAAGCAAGCTGTTTTGTACTTAATTTACTTTAAATAAGGGAAATAAAAATATATTTAAGAAATCTAGTTTCTGTGAAATGCAGATTTCTTTACATATATTGATTTTAAACATTTTTACAGCTTTACTGAGGTATAATTTACATCTTATAAATTTCATCTATTGATTTTTGTAAACTTATAGAGTTATGCGACCAACCTCACAATACAGTCTAGAATGTTTGCATCTCTCACAAAATTTCTCTCCCATACATTCGTAGTGGAATCAAGTCTAATCCCTCAGCTACTGTAACTACTTCTCAGACTTCTGTTTATATAAATTTGTTTTTTTCTGGGAATTCCATAAACGAGTCATATAATATGTAATTTTTGTATCTGATTTCTTTCACATAGCATAACTTTTTGGGGTTCATCCATACTGTCACATATATTGGTAGTTTCATCCTTTTAATCACTGAGTAGTATTTCACTGCATATTACATTTTGTTTGTCCATTCCAGTGAGAGAGTACTTGGATTTTTTTCCAGTTTTTGGCTTATGAATAATGCTGCTATGAACATCTATATATAAATCTTTGTGTGGATATATGTTTAATTTATCTTGGGTAGATTCCTAAGAGTGGAATTCACAAATTAATTGTATGGTAAGATTGCAGTTACCTTCATTAGAAACTGCCAGTTTTCCAAGGTGGCATTATTATTTTATAGTCTCACCAGAGATCCATGAGATTCATTTTCTCAAAATCCTTGCCAATGCTTGCTATTATCCATCTTTTCCACTGTAGCCATTTTAAGGGATGTGTAGTTATATCTTCTTGTAGTTTTAATTTGCCTTAGCTTATTTTTTTTTCTTTTGTTTTGCCCTGCCCTCTCACCCCCCACTGCCTTTGTTTAATGACTAATAATGTTAAGCACCTTTTCATGTGTTTTTATGTCTTTCATGAAGACTTTCTATTCAAGTCTTTTGACCATTTGTAATTGAATTATTTTTCATCTTATTATTGAATGTAAGAGTTCTTTAGAGACTCCAGATATCCAAATTTCTTTATCACATATATATATAATTTGTAAATATTTTTCTAGTATTATCCCAATACCATTTTTTGAAAAGAACATTCTCTTTCCATCGAATTGCCTTACACACACTGTTTCATTAAACTCTCCTCTTTCAAACCCTGTTAAGTGGCTGATTTTGTCCCAGTTTCATAGATCAGTTCACAGACTCCTAGACTCGAATTAACAATAACACACTAAAAGTCCCACAGCTAGTAGATGGCAGAACCAGGATAGGAGTTCTGGTTTACTGAAGGATAAGACTGTTTTCTTATTAAAATCAGGAAACCATTTCCCCTGAACGTTGTTCATTTCAACATTAAACTATGAGCGTCCTGAGATTACATAGCGCTTCTCATCTTGCCACCGTAGTCTTTGGACAGTACTTGTTTATTTGAGGATTACATTATGAAACACTCAATAGGCTTAAGCAGTAATGTTTAAGTGAAAGGAAATAACAACTCTATAATCTAAATGACTTATTTTATTTGTTATGTTTATGCTTACTACTGACAAACCTAGACTTTCAACTCTAAAGAAAACATAAGAGTTACTAAAGTCTATTCTACATGAACAGGAACTTCATTAGGAATGATGGTGAATTGAGACTGCCTTTTCTCATCTTTAACAATTAAGGATCATTCAGGTGACATAAAATGGAAGTCAGAGAAACACATCAGAAAGTGATACAATCACTTGGCTTGGGAGCCACTTGTTTAAATGGCCTTGAACAGATTGTTGTATCTCTGTGTGCCACCTTCTCACCTATAAAACAATAGGTATGGGCCAGGTTACCATTAGGGTGTCCCTTCCATGACTGGCTTTTGTTAAATATTGTACTACAGTAGCATTCTATATGACTCTGATAACACATTGGTGACTTCTTTTATTTGCAGACTGCAGTGAGAATCTGTTTCACTGTCACACTGGCAAGTGCCTTAATTACAGCCTTGTGTGTGATGGATATGATGACTGTGGGGATTTGAGCGATGAGCAAAACTGTGGTAAGTAGCATTGTTTCCCCAAAGGTTTTAATTTAAAAATCACAGAAATTTTTGACCAGAAACTTATAGTTCATTATGTGTTAATATGATTAGCAGTTAAAATTGCAAAATGATTGGTTTCTTGTGTTTTAGAAGGAAGAAGTTTGTTCAATCACTGTCCTCAGTAATGTCTTACATGTAAATGTAATACATAAATAATCATATTAAGAAAATGTTTAAGAAGTGGAATGGGAAGACTGGTAAAGGTTGTTAATGCATTAATAGTTTTTTTCCTCTCCTCAAATGTGTTCTGTTTCTCTTCTGGTTAGAGCCAGTGGCTTATGTTAGATTTTGGCCTTTTGAGCAAACTTTGAGGGTAGATATATTGTCTGTGCCTGATTCCCTTAGTACATGTGACCGAAGTCCCCTCCTCTATTTAATCCCCAAATAGTACAAGGACTACCTATGCAGCAGCTACCCAGCGTTAGGATGATGCATTTGTTTTGTGTACACATGCTGATCTTATCTTTTAAAGAATAAACTCACTTTTAAAAGAGTCATGTTCAATTCTGAATGCCATCTCATGAATTAAAATCAGCAAAATTCCTCTTGCTCATTTACCTTTTTGGCTTTGTGACTAGGTTCAGAATTTTTAGGTAGCATATTATTGAGTGACGCAGGAACTTTGCAACATGAACAAAAGGGCAAACGGGGATGAGGATACACCCTGGACAAATGATATGAGACAATGTCCAGCATTAGAAAACATCAAAATGAATGTTTGGAAAGGATCAGGGATGTGGTCAGAGGAAGGCATTAGAATCATGACTGTTAGGAATAATCCCATTCTAGGAAACCTGGTGGTTTCTAGGGGCACCATCTCACAGCCACTTGCTGTATCTGTAAAAATATTTTAAAACGTGTGTGTACAAACCATTCCTGTGTGACTAGATAGATGTGGATTATTGTTTTTTTCTGATAATATTTTATTTTTATTTTATTTTGACTAATAATAGTTGTACGTATTTATTGAATACAGCATGATATTTTAATACATGTATACAACGTATAATGATCATATCAGGGTAATTAGCATATCCATCACCTCAAACATTTATCATTTCTTTGTATTAGGAGCATTCAGAATCTTCTCATTTAGCTATTGGAAAATATGCAATAAATTATCATTAACTATAGTCACCATCTAGTGCTATAAAAACCTACAACCTGTTCCTCCTATCTAGCTGTAATTTTGTGTCAGTTAAGCAATCTCTCTCTTTTTGCGATGGAGTCTTGCTCCATCACCCAGGCTGGAGTGCAGTGGTGCTATCTCGGCTCACTGCAACCTCCGCCTCCTGGGTTCAAGTGATTCTGCTGCCTCAGCCTCCTGAGTAGCTGGGACTACATGTGCGTGCCACCACGCCCGGCTAATTTTTGTATTTTTAGTAGAGAATGGGTTTCGTCATGTTGGTCAGGCTGGTCTCTAACTCCTGAGCTCGTGATTTGCTTGCCTTGGCCTCCCAAAGTGCTGGGATTACAGACCTGAACCACCGCACCTGGCGGCAATCTCTCTTTACCCCTCCTCCTCCATACCCTTATGGCCTCTAGTAACCACTGTTCTACTCTCTATTTCTATGAGATCAACTCTGCATATGAGTGAGGGCACACGGTATTTCTGTTTCTATGCCTGACTTATTTCACTTAACATAATGTCCTCCAGGCTCATCCATGTTGCTACAAATAACAGGATTTTATTCTTTTGCCATGGCTGAATAGTATTCCATTGTGTAGATGTACCATATTTTCTTCTCCACTCATTTTTTGATGGCACAAATTGATTCCATATCATGGTTATTGTGAGTAGTGCTGCAATGAACATGGGGTTGCAGGTGTCTGTTTGATATACTGATTTCCTTTCCTTTGGATATATGCCCAGGAGTGGGATTGCTGGGTCATATGGAAGTTCTATTTGTAGTTTTCTCAAGAACCTCCATACTGTTTTCCATAATGACTGTACTAATTTACATTCAGATGTGGGATATATCCTGGGACTAACTAGTCTTGAGACAAAGGATGAGAGGAAATTGTAATTATATAGATCACAGAAATTACACTTGTAGGAGGCCTGAGAGATCATCAGATTCAACCCTTCCCTTTACCAGTGAGATAATTAGGAAAATGCAGGGCATTGAAAATGAGTGAGTGTCGTTTGGTAGTTGGATAGGTTAGTGGAGAGGGCCAGCTTGCAGGTAGCATGTGAGAAAAAATGGTCTTAACAGGCAACATAATTCCTCTGAAGATAGCAGGCTGTCGTGAAGTTTGTGTGTTCGGATGCCGGTTGTCTCCATCTAACAGCAATAATTATCACTTTCCTTCAGACCGGCCTCTGCCCTGGCTCCCTCTGCTCTTCTGGTTCCTGCCCAAGCACCTCTTGTGCTTTTCTTCTTTTCTCAAACTTATGTCCTCCCTATACTTTCCTCTATTGATCCAAAATACCCTTTAAGATCCATGGTCACTCCAGAAGTCTGTCTATGACCATGGCACTGTTACTAGACTTATCATACTTTCTCATGGAATCTATTATTCGTGAATCCACATACATCTTCTAAAACTCTGCTTATATTCAGGGTATACCACCTCTCATGGCAAAGCATCCTATGGATTCTGCCCTTTGTGAGAGGGAACTTATCACTTAGTTCTTTTTCACTAATATATAAAGTTGAAGTCCAGGCTAAAAAGAATCATGAATATAACATCAATATTTTGCATGGCTTACTTAGCAGTTCTTTTGGATATAAGGCCAGGCATGCTGGCATGTCCTTGTAGTCCCAACTACATGGGAGGCTGGGATGGGAGGATCACCTGATCCTAGGAAGTCGAGGCTGCAGTGAGCTACGATCATACCACTGCATTCCAGCCTGGGAGACAGAGAGAGACCCTGTCTCAAAAAAAAGATAATCAATTAAAAACTTAAGCTTAGCATCAGGAGAGATGACAAGGAGATACCTGCCTTCCCAATTTACCAGACAGGTAAGTTATAATTCCTAGAAACGTGAGAGAGCTGTTACATATACATGAAATCCGCTAGCTGCATTGTGAAACACAAATCACAGTTCTGCTTTTTGAACCAAGGTAGAAATCATGAATTTTTCATAAGGAAAGAAAATGACAACTAAAAAGAAAAAGGAAAGAAAAAGAAAACAAAAGCCAACAACAATAAGAACAAACTATGGGTCCTGGGACAGCTAGAGTAGTGTTACTCATCTGAAAAGCAGACCCATCTTACCCCACGGTGATGGTGGTCAGTGGAGCATATGCGTGGGGAGGGCGTGGAATTTTAATTGGGCCAGACCTATTGTAGAAATGTTATTGAAGGTATTGGAGCCATTGGAACAGACTCTCTTCAATGGGAACCGGGAGCCATACAATCCTGCCTGTTTGTCACGCTGGTTCTCTGCATCCTCGTGAGTTTTCATTTCTCCAGATTGCAATCCCACAACAGAGCATCGCTGCGGGGATGGGCGTTGCATTGCCATGGAGTGGGTGTGTGATGGTGACCACGACTGTGTGGATAAGTCCGACGAGGTCAACTGCTGTGAGTGCTCTGAGGACATTTGTTTTGCTTATTTTTCCATTTCTGGTTCTCTAGGCTGTACTCAAGGTTGAGAACTGTACTTAAGACTCACTATATACACAGCATTCCAAGGGAAAGATTCTTATACTTTGGTTTTGCCTGTAAAGATCACCGAGTGGTGGGATGACAATAGCAATGGAGTGTATCTGACTTCCACACCTCTCCCCGCAAAACTCCAAGCTTCATTTGGCTAATCTAGCCAAGTGGGTGTCTGTTTTCTCTCTCATTGCTCCATATGTCTCTTTTGTGCTTCTGTGACTTTGTCAAAGGTGATGCTCTGCCCACAGAATGGGGGACCTTTCTTCTGCACACAATATATGAGTAGTTACGCTTCCCTGCAGGAGTGCCCTAACATGTTCTCAGGGGCCTTTTGTGGAAGAACATGGAAAGAATCACCAGAGAGAAGAGAGACTTTAATGTTCATATGATGATACACAGAGAGAGCATAATAGGCATGGTGGCTCACGCCTGTAGTCTCAGCACTTTGGGAGGCAGAGGTGGGTGAATCACCTGAGGTCAGGGGTTCAAGACCAACCTGGCCAACAGTCTCTACTAAAAATACAAAAATTAGCTGGGCGTGGTGGCAGGTGCCTGTAGTCCCAGCTACTCAGGAGGCTGAGGCAGGAGAATCGCTTGAACCAGGGAGGTGTAGATTACAGTGAGCCAAGATCAAGCCATTGCCCTCCAGCCTGGGTGACAGAGTGAAACTCCATCTTAAAAAAAAAAAAAAAAAAAAAAAGAGACAGAGAGAGAACGTAGTGATAATATAAATTTATAGACTGTTGTGTTTCTTAGTGAATGAAAATCTTCAGACAGTTATTATACTTCAAACTAATAACAAGTATGGTTATTAACACTTTTTCCCCCTAGAAAATATAATATACCCATTAGAGAATAATATACACGATTGAATAGAAGCTGTCAGGTGTTAAGAGAGAATACAGTTGACCTGAAAGAGTTAATGTGATATGTTCTTTTGCATATTTAATTATACTTTTCATTTCATCTTTTTGTGTCTAGTAAAAGTTAAGAAAGTTGATTTTATATATAAGATTGAATATTTAATTGGCTTATAATTTGAGGCAAAAATAGAAATGTGGATTACATATTTTTTATTTTGACATAAGAAAAGTCATATAAAAAGTCACAATGTGTGGCTCTCCTCTTCCCTAAAATGGATTTGAAGTGGAATGTCCTCCGAGTCCTTGCTTAGTGGACACAGTGGAACAGAGTGGACTGTATCTCACTAGATCTTGGAGAAGCAAGGACGTGGTGCTCAGATAGAACACTTCTGGTGTGGAGCCTTGACTCAAGAAAAGAGAGGTCATAATATTAGTAAGTCAGTGAAGGCTAAGGTCATATGATCCACAGGTTTCCGATACTCTAAAAGACAATAGGTATAGACTTTAGAAAACCCATAGGAATTGGAAGGTTAATGGATATTAGGCCATCCCTTTCAAATATCAGTTGTCATAAACAAGTGTTGAAGTGTTTATTAGGTGTTAGTTACTATGCGAGTTCTTTCCCATATACTATTTTGTTGGCTTATGAGGTTAAGTAGATAAATAATGAAATATTTGGACTGGGAGTCCAAAGAGCTTGCCTTCACATTCTGGCTGTAGCTCTTAGTCATGGGACTTTGAGCAAGTACTATGCTCTGTAAACTTTAGTTTCTCATCTGTAAAACGAAGATGATAATATCTACTTTACAAGATTTATGTGAGAATTTGAGATTATATACACAGTGCAGTTAGCACAGCTCTTGCCATATAATGAACCCTTTACAAATTGTCGTTTTTATTAGTAAGTAGGATCATGATACTTCCATCACTGAAAACAATCACGCAGTTCTCAAGAAAAAGTTAATTTTTGGTAAGTGCTGTTCAATGAGGCAGGAAAAATTCTAGAAATAAAATCAATGATATGTTCATTTGTGTATGCAGAACACCCTGTTTCTTAGCGATGCCTGGTAAATGGCTATTGTTTATTTGATGTGCAGATTGAGAGAGAAGAATTAATAAATAAAGTGAATATTGTTCTGACCCTTCCTAGCCTGTCACAGCCAGGGTCTGGTGGAATGCAGAAATGGACAATGTATCCCCAGCACATTTCAATGTGATGGCGACGAGGACTGCAAGGATGGGAGTGATGAGGAGAACTGCAGTGGCAGTAAGTGTGTCCCACCACCCCAGAACGTTCTTTTACTCGTGGTCCTCTGCTTGGGAACAAAGAAAAATGTTTGAAGTTGCTTAAGTAGGATTCCCATGTAAATAATCCCAGATTGCCTAACACAGTGGTTCTCACAGACTAGTCAGCCAGGAAATGCTTTCTTGTGCTAAACATAATTCTCAAGCAACTTACACTGAAAATCATTCCTCAGGTGAGACACCTGACAGCATGGTCAAATTCACTTAACTGTTCTATGGGAAAAGCCGTGATAAAGAGAGAAGTTTAGTGTATAGCATCCAATTAAATCAGATTAGATTCCGGTGAGAAGAAATTGGCTTCTGAAAGGAAATGCAATGTCTTCCTAAAGTAATCATGTTCAGAGAAGCAGTTTAATGCCTCTTATTACCAAGCAATACACTTTAAAAGCATTTGATATCTGTGTGTGAATCTCAAAAAGAAAAAGTAGGTCCAATAAATTGTTTTTTAAATGTAATTTATGTCTATCAGAAAAGAAAGTTCTACACAGATTGTTTTAAGCTCTAATATGTGTGGAAGCTTCTCAGTAGGGGCTGGGTAAGAATATCCCTAGACTCAAAAATCACATTTGTGTATACTGCACAGGCACAGCCTAGTTGTTAAGTACATGGTTGTTGCAGCCCTGATACCCAGGATCAAGCCTCGGTCTACTATGGTGATTTTTGGCAAGATACTTACAACCCGTATAGGTCTCGGTTTGTGTGTCTGTACACTCAGAATAGTGATAATTACTTCATAGTGGTGGCACATGGTGAAAACTCAATATATGTGAGCTTTTATTACATGGCTATTACATTAAAGCATATCTTGTGCTGTGTATATTCGTAATCAGCCAATGAGACTGGTCACCTATTGGTAAATTAGTTTTGTCATAATGCGTATTGATCATTAGAATAACTTTAATGGAGAAGTGCCCAAGATCTAAAGGGAGAGCTTTTCAATCACAGACTTATTACATAAAAATAATATATAAAGAGCGTTTGTTTTACCAGTTTTTAAATTCAGAAGGAATACCTTTATTAAACGTAATTTATTGTGTGCGTATCAACTGAGCACTTCCCTTTGCATCAAACTCTTCTTCCTTTCTGTATAATTCAACTCTGAAATAATTTTGGATTTTTCATGATGAAATGGCAGACTTTGCAGATTATTTCCTTACATGTGTGAGATGTAAGAAAGTCATATGATAAAATAGATTTAAAAGTAAAATTTTAGTATCTTTATACTGTTTAATTAATTCAACTTAAAAAATGTATATTGTGGTGTTTATGTGTGGCTATCCCCTGGGAATTCAGTGGCAAGCAAAACAGCTGATGGGGCTTGCAGACTCCTGGGGAACATAGGCATGCTACGAATTATTATGCAGGCCAGTGTCTAGCCATGCAGCAACAGAGGCTAAGAAGGGAAATTCAGGGTGCTTGGATGCCATTAATAGTGGGCATGCCCTGGTAAAGCACCTCAGACAAAAATTCACTGAGGAAGAGATCCGGGAGCTCAGACCTGAAAGATGAGTGGGGTTAACCAAGAGGAATGGGGCTTGAAAAAGCAACTGAGACACAAGGCATCGGTTGACCAAAATTCCTGAGGTTGGAAGGTGCTAGGCATGTGTAGCAGGACCATGAGAGAAGGCAGACTATTGTGATTAGAGAGCTGAGAACGAAAGGGGGCCTGGTACTAAATACTATGTAATTGTCAGCATGGGTTGCAGGCTTGTTCTCTAGACAGGGCTGGGAAGGGAAGGAGGGGCTGCTTCTCCTGAAACTTTGGGTCCTGCTGAAGAGTTAGGCCTTTGAAAGTCTTCAGGCTCTGTCCCTGCCTACCTTTCTCATCTCTCTCACCCCCTTTCTCAGTGGTTGAAGCTCCAATTACTTTGACCTGTGCACCTCCATATTCTAGGCCTTTTGCATGTGGTGTTTCTCGGTTTGGGAAACCCATCCTTTCCTCTTATCATGACTTGGAAAAGTCCTTTGAGAAACTTCCCCACACTGGTCTCATTGACTTCTATTGCTCTTTAAATGTATTTTAGCTGGGTGTGGTAGCACATGCCTATAATCCCAACACTTTGGGTGGCCGAGGCAGGAGAATTACTTGAGACCAGGAGTTTGAGGCTAGCCTGGCCAATATAACGAGACCCCCATCTCTATGAAAAAAATAAATAAATAAAAATAAATATGTCTTCCATAAAGCAGTGATCACACAGCATCAGAAGGTTTTGTTCAGGATCATACCTCTTATCAGAGCACAAGTCACTTCCAAGGAGGTATCATGCCATTTTGTCTTTTAATGCTTAGTGCCTAGCTGGTCACATAGATTGTCACGTGGCAGGCACTTAATATTTCCCAAAATAATGAATGCATGATGTCAATAAAATCTCCTTAAGAGCCTAAATTTACAGAAATTGTTTAGATTTGCTTTGAGAAAAAATTTTGACCCTGATGACATTAAAAAAAGAGTGACATCTCTTTTCTGCAAGGCTGTAGTATATTATTTTGCATACTAGTGGTACTGGAAAGGATGAATATTCCAGTGTAAGAAACATTGTCTTAGAATTATAGATAAGAATGATTATATATACACATATGCTATTATTTATACTTAAAAGTGCCTTGCAAGGTTGTCTAGATTCCAGATGACATGCCTGAAGGTAATTGATCATAATGGGGGAGAGACAGAATGGACAGTAATTTATTACCTTCCCCATTTAATCTACAAATGACCAGGAAATCAATGAGAAAAGCAGTTTCCTCTCTACCTACCTTAAGGAAAAATCATTAGGGCAAACATTGATATTACTGCTGTCATTCACTTAGAAACAAGAAACTCAGTTCTCAAGTCATCACAGCTAGGCTGATGACACTTTCCTAGGACATATTGAAAATATGGGTAACAGCTGCATAACACTTGTATTATGATAAAGTATCCTTATTGTATTGGTGTTGATGCCCTACTTACTACTAGAGAAAGCATTTTACTTAGAGGGAGACTAGAATTGGGAGCAAATGAGTCTTAAACAAATGTCAATTAATATTCAGAATTTCAAGATTTTTATAACGTTCTCCCTCCCTCAAATCTCTTGAAGTTTATTTTGTAATCAAGTGTTGGCACCCATGTAAAACGAAAGCACTATTTTTTTTCCATTAAATGCAACAACCTGTTTGTAGTGTAATTTGTCTCTTATTTCTTCATTCCTATTTTGGAACACCTGGATTGTATTTAGTTACCAGAAAGCACCTATTCAACGTATGTTCAATACTTTTGGAGAAATTGGAAGGAAATTAAAGTTGTGTTATTCCTCAATTCCACCAGACATTCCTGATCCTTTAGATCCTTAGGTAAGGAATTTGCAGATGATGAAAGCCAATGTGCCTTTTCCTCCCTCTGTAGGTCAGACTCCATGTCAAGAAGGAGACCGAAGATGCCTCTACATTGCCTGCATTGATTCATGTGGTGGTAGCTCTCTCTGTGACCCGAACAACAGTCTGAATAACTGTAGTAAGTACAACAGCTGACAAATGCAATCACCACGTCAGGGGATGCACTCAGCAGTTTTCTTCTGTATTGACATTCAAATATCGAAGTCTGGAATCCCTCCAAAAAAGTGTACCTGTTTTCTTTTTCTTTTTAAAAGGTTGCATGTGGTAGCAGAAAAGAAACCAAATGGTCTTAATTAACTTCAATCAGAAACAAATGTGTCATTGTGAATGACTGTAAATTCGCATTGCTTAATATCATTACCATTACTTTCAACTCAGCATTATTTCTCTGAATTATTTTCTTGGCTCCATCTGTAGGCAGATGCTATCTTTCTTCCTTTCTAAAGCACAGCTTCAAAAATGGAAACTGTAACAAAGAAGCAAATATGAAGTTCATAGAAATAGCCACATACAATTTTGGCGGTCTGTTCTTTTTATTTGAGACACAGTCCCACTCTGTCACCCATGCTAGAGTGCAGTGGCGCCATCTTGGCTCACTGCAACCTCCGCCTTCTGGGTTCAAGTGATTCTTCTGCCTCAGCCTTCAGAGTAGCTGGGATTACAGTTGCTCAACACCCTCAGTGATCCATCTGCCTGGGCCTCCCAAAGTGCTCAGATTACAGACAGTCAGTTCTTTTAATGAAATTTATTCTCGCTTTTCCAGGAACTCTGATGACCTATAATGGTTTTGGAACCATTATGCTAATTTGTTTCGGTGACAGTGTAACAGCTCCAAATGGTGTAAACAGGTGGCTCTAAAATGACTTTCAGGAGGAGGAGTTATTTGGGGAAGACAGAATGGGCGGAAGTGAAAGAGCACCCTAGGGACTCTCCTGGGAAATTGAATCAGAAAATCCCCAGCAACTGATTTCTAGTAATGATTTCTGACTGCTGGGCTCTGTTTTCATATTATACTCACTTCTTTTACATTTTCTAATGCACTTTTGGCTGTGTTTTCAGATTGGGATTAGAAATTTAGAAGCAGGTCAGTCAGCTTTCAGTTGGCAAGAGGGTATCCCTTTTTTTTTTTTTTTTTTTCCTGAGACAGAGTCTGGCTCTATCACCCAGGCTGGAATGCCATGGTGCGATGTTGGCTCACTGAAACCTCCGCATCCTAGGTTCAAGCAATTCTCCTGCCTCAGCCTACCGAGTAGCTGGGATTAGAGGCCCACACCACCACGCCCAGCTAATTTATATTTATTTTTTGGTAGAGATGGGGTTTCAACATGTTAGCCAGCCAGGTCTCAAACTCCTGACCTCAAGTGATCTACTGGCCCTACAGGAGTGAGCCACCACGCCCAGCCAGGGCATTACTTCTTAACACATGTCCTCTCAGTCCAAGGCCTTTGGAAGCTGGGATGCTGAAAGGCTCAGTCCTTGCATTTGGTACAGTTTTGCAGTCCTAATTTTACCTGGTGACCTTTCTGGGTCACTGTAGAGCTTATAGTGAGTACCTCTGTAACTGTTACGGAGTCTCAAGGGAGTGAAAAAAGGAGGCTGGGAAGGGGATGTAGGCAGGCAGCTAATTAAAAACCCAGACTGACAGGACTGACTGTGGCATTTAATAACTCTGCCTGGAAGCACATGCCCACCCCTCCTCCATTTCCCATATAAGAGAACAGTAGATATTAGTCAAACCACAAAGTCGACACACTCAAGCTGCCATTTTACTTCCTCTAAACTGATGTAAATAGAAACTGATTTAAATAGAACATACCTATAGATACGCAGTATACACACACACACACACACACACACACACACACACACACACACACATATAACCTATTTGGGCCACTGTTTCCATTGTTTCATTTTGCTCATCTCTCAATCTGCCGTGGAACTTTTTGAGAGCGATTTCTTTACTTCTCCTTCAGTTTGAATAGTGACAGCGTCATCTCAAAGACATGTGTTTATTATTAAAGTTTTGGGGGTTGTTTGACATGGAATGACACTTACTATTAGACTCAAAAATGCAGAAAAGGCAATGTTAGCCTGTGTCAAATTTGGGTAAGAAGTAACTGGGTGTGTGTTATCCTATTTTCTCTATATTTGAAATATTTCAAATTTTAAATATTCAAAACTATGTTGTCTCCTGTCAAAAGAATAAGTTGTAGGAAAGGCAACTGGATAACTCTTAACTCATAGACCTGACCAATATTTGTAGTGTGTACATGGTGTTCCAGGTATCGGGATGGGTGATAGGCTTTCTAGTGGTGGAGAAAGGAGACAGGCTTCTAGTTTCCTAGAAGTCACTTTTCAATGTGGGAGAACATATCGTCATCTTCCCACTCATGTATTCTACATTGTTGTTCTCTTTAAGCTCATTAAACACACTCATTTTCCCTAGTGCCTCACTGTCTCACAGCTTCCTCATTCACCATGTATATTCTTGCCAACTTCTCTCCACATATATTCAGCAAATGTTTTGCACACTCTCTCTTCTGAGTGAAAGGCACTAGGCTAGCCACTCGCTCTCATTACTCCTGTGTAATTAAAAATGGCATATATGCCTAACTTGCAGTTGAAAGTCAAAATGTTATTCCTGATCTTTCAAAGAACTTCAAGATGATATATGCGTACTTAGGTCTCTGTAAAGACAAACAAGTGGCATCTCAGAAAATCCTTCATACCCTTGAAAATATGATTTATTACTTGAAGATGTTTACCACTATCACAGACTAGTATTACTCAGCTTCTGAGGCACAACTGAACAGTACTTTCTTAGTCTGCTCGATGCCAAAGGAAGACGTGAGTTTGGAGAATGTAGTAGATACTCGGTCTGGTGGAGACAGCTACTCAATGGAGTTGCCAGGATTCTTGTCCTTGAAGACTCTGTTTATTGACATCCCATAAAATATTATGTGATTTTCTAATGGTCCCTAAAGATATACTGGGTGGGACCCAGTCATCAGTATTTTTTAATTCTGCAG
Organism: Mandrillus leucophaeus; assembly: GCF_000951045.1. Lineage (NCBI taxonomy): Eukaryota > Metazoa > Chordata > Mammalia > Primates > Cercopithecidae > Mandrillus > Mandrillus leucophaeus. The sequence goes on from NW_012101482.1 coordinate 150,347, forward strand.
ATGCCTTCAATGTATAGCCAAGGTTGAGAATATGTTGCTCTAGTGCCTATTTATGACTGGGCTGCAGGAGTATGTGAGAACTCTGAAATAGAATATGAAAAGGTTTGTGTATTCCCATGTGCATTTTTCAGTGGAGAAGCTTATTTTAAATTCACAGAAGTGCCTACAGCTTTTTTAAAAAGCCTAAAATCCACATTTCTGATGATACGTAGTTTTTTCAAGAAATAGCTTTTAGCAGCCTGTGTTGCTGTGTCCAGTCACAACCCAGCATCTTTAACATTTCTGTGCCATGTTGGGAGGCAAAATAACAGAGTGTCCTTGCCTTTGAGGGTAGGAGAAGGAATGCTATTTCCCTCATTCTGGTGTGGAGGGACTAATCCATCATTTCACTGTTATGCAATCTAGACAATGGGGAGAACCTGCAAAAGTGACTCCTGGGCATGTCTCTCCTGCCTCCCTGAGCCCATGCTGACCATGGCTGTGAAATCCAGGCATGGCTGTCATGTCCCAGGCCCTCTCTCAAGCCTCCCATAGTGTTCATCAACCTTTAGTTCTATGCCTACTCGTGCATTTTCCCCCCTTACTCAACACCAAGGAAGAAATGAACAGGTTTGCTTTTTGAATAATTCCCTAAGGATCTAACAATTTCCTGCTCTCTCTTTGCAAGCTTCAGCTGGTAGGAGTAAATGGTGTAGTCATGTGGTAGAGAAGCCAATCACTGTAATGGTTACAGATTAGGAGCAAATAGTAGAGGAGAGAAATGATGTATTTACAAAAGCATCTCCATGTGCATTTTCTAATAAGTGAAAAAAAGATTGAATAGAATATTACCATTTGGTAACACATTAAATTAATGAGTGAGGGCATGGAGCATCTACAGCTGCTAACATCACAAAAAGAGGGACATCAGAATGATGTGGCTTCTGGTGAAAGAACAGCTCAGCCACCTCTAGTCTTGCCAGTGGAATGAAGCCCAGTCCATTCCTGTTGATTCAGCTGCCACAGTTCGGAAATAGGATGGGGAACATGTTTAACTTCACCAGGAGTGTGCGATAAGCAAGATTCAGAAGCTGTTATATAGCTTACAAGTCAAATGTCTGGGTTCTTCCATAGTCAAATTATAAAGAAAAATCAAAGGAATGGGGGAGGAACCCAAAGACTATCAGAGACTTAAAAGACAGGACAAGTTTCAAAAAATGGGCAAGCCTCAATTACAATATCCAGGGGTGGTACACACTTAGGTAATAAAATTATAAAGAAGGCCGGGCGCGGTGGCTCACGCCTGTAATCTCAGCACTTTGGGAGGCCAAGGTGGGTGGATCACGAGGTCAGGAGATCGAGACCATCCTGGCTAACATGGTGAAACCCCGTCTCTACTAAAAATACAAAAAAATTAGCCGGATGTGGTGGCGGGCACCTGTAGTCCCAGCTACTTGGGAGGGAGAATGGCATGAACCTGGGAGGTGGAGCTTACAGCGAGCCAAGATTGTGCCACTGCACTCCAGCCTGGACAATACAGTGAGACTCCATCTCAAAAGAAAAACAAACAAACAAAAAAAAAACAACGACAACAGCAACAAAAAAAACGTAAAGAAGAACAAGGAAGTGATAACGATAAAACTCACTAGTTACTTTGTGGGAAAATGAGACGGTTGAGATAAGACGAGATATATGGAAGGTTTCTGCAGTATCTTCCTGAGTTCAGTTTCTTGACCTGGGAGGTAGTTATAAGGATGTTCACCTTAAAATAATATCAAACTATTAAAAATAATAATGTTAAAGAGGCATTTAGAGTTTGAGGCAAAGATGAATTTTTGAACATGATTATATATGCTGCTAGATGTAGAAAAGTCATATTTTTCATGTAAATGACCATCATTTAATACATGATTTCTAGTAACTTCAGAGTATCACATCATAAGGATATAACACCATTGAGTTAACAATCCCATCGTTAGGTCGAATTGAATGAATCTTGTTTCAGACTTTTAGAGGTGGAATACCATTGAGATTCCATCAGGATTTTTTTTTTTTTTTTGACAGATCTTTATTAGACCTCATCTGTGTTCAGGACACTATACTGGGTACTACATCAAACTTACATCAGAAACGCAGTTCTGCCGCCTTAAAATATCCTCACGTTTGTGATGTGATCTCCCTCTAGTGGCGATTGTAAATCAGGCTCAAACGGTGAGCCTAATGCTTAAGATAAAAAAGGTTATTGATATCATAAATCATAGAATTTGGGGTTGACAGGTATATTGAGAGTTTATCTTGCTTAGCATTCTGTGAAGAATGCCTTTGAAGGAATAAAACTCAAGATCCAATAAACCTTACCACATTCAATAAAGATCTCCAGAATAATGTATGGTCATTACTTAATCCTTTCCTCTTCCTTGGCTCCTAAACACTTAAAGTTGTATCTTAACCCAAATCAAAAGTGATACATTCTCCACATATAAGAAAGAGAAAAATTATTCATGTGATGTATTCTATTAATAATCTTCAATGAAATACATCAATAAAAAGTTAAACCTTGATGGGATGGTAGAGAAAGAAAGAAAGGGAGGGTATACCCAAGGAAAGAAAGGACTGCATCAAAAATATCTGTAAGTGTACCAACTGTATAAAATTTTAAGTATACTAAAGATATCAGGAAAAAAGCATACAGTTAGAGATGCATGTGCTGACTTGTAAGATGGTCATGACAAATAAGCAACAAAAACAAATTGAAGGGTGATAGGAATGGTATGCTTCTGCTTTGGCAAAAGTAAACACAAAGGCATGTATGCATACATGTGAGCAAGGGAAAGGTATGGAAGTATTCAAAGCCTTCTGTTGGCTTGCAGGGAAGGTGACAGAAAGGGGAGTGGAAAGATGTTGAACTTTTTCTTTCTGCATCTTTGTAGTGTTTTTATCATTATGAAAAACATGCATTTTAAAATCTTGTAACAAAATATTTAAATGTTACTTCTTGTCTTAGTTCAGACTGCTATCACAAATCATTATTGCTTATAAACAACAGACATTTATTTCTCACAGTTCCAGAGGCTGGAAGTCTGAGATGAGGTTGCCAGCATGGTCAGGTTCTGGTGAGGACCCTCTTCTTGGCTGCAGATGGCCGACTTTTCACTGTATTCTCACACTATGAAAAGAGGGTGAGAGAGATCTCTGTGGTCCCTTTTATAAGGGCACTAATCCCATTCTTGGGGGCTGTACTTATAACTGAATCACCCCCCAAAGGCTCCGCCTCCTAATACCACCATATTGGAGGTTAGGATTTCAACATATGAATTTTGAGGGAACGCAAACATTTAGTCCATAATGTCCAACCCCTCCTTCACAAATCACAGGAAAGGATAAAGTGAACCGACCAACCCCAAACCTCTTCTGTCTGCTCTTCTCTCCACTCTGACTCATCCTCAAGGTTATACCAACTTTGCAGTGTTGTGTCTTCTTCAGGAAACTGAGAGTCATATTACACTTCATCTGTCTTTTTTTCTTATCCAGCCAACGTCAGCCTCCTTATAAATATAGTATCTGTGATACCCTCAGATTCTTTAAATTAAGAAGTAGTCCTGGAGATGTTTTAGTATTTCAGCCCAGTCCTTATTGCGAATCTATTTGCACGGATACCACTTCTTAGTCAAATAATTAAATTTAATTTGAATAATCACTCTCGATAAGGCATGGGGTCTTTGGTCTGCCTGGGCAAATTTTACCAGGACACTTACTTGCTTGCCTCTCCCCTCAGGGAATGTGGCACATCTACTGCAAACAGAGAGAGAGCTGGGAGCCTCTCTGCTATATTCCCCCAAAGCTGCCCAAACCACATTTATCCTTGGAGGGAGTGTTAGTCTGTTTTCACACTGCTGATAAAGACATACCCGAGACTGGGCAATTTACCAAAGAAAGAGGTTTAATGGACTTACAGTCCCATGTGGCTAGGGAGGCCTCACAATCATGGTGGAAGGTGAAAGCCACGTCTCACATGGTGGCAGATAAGAGAAGAATGAGAGCCAAGTGAAAGGGGAGACCGCTTATAAAATCATCAGATTTTGTGAGACTTACTCACTTCCATGAGAACAGTATGGGCGAGACCGCCCCCATGATACAGTGATCTCCCACTGGGTGCCTCCCGCAACACGTGGGGATTATGGGAGCTATAATTCAAGATGAGATTTGGGTGGGACACAGTCAGACCATATCAGAGGGCTTCCCAGGTCACTCTTGCTCTACCTTTTCTCTTTGGACTTCTACCATTTTGTTCAATATGTCTGTCTTAGTATGTTCAGGCTGCTACAATAAAATGCCATGAATTGGGTGGCTTAAACAACAAACATTTATTTCTCACAGTTCTGAAGGCTGGAAGTGCAGGATCAGGATGCTGGCAGACTTGGTCTCTGGTAACAGGCTGCTTCCTGGTTTGCAGACAGTTGCCCTCTTGCGTTTCCTCACATGGCTGGGAGTGAGAGCTTTAGTCTCTTCTCCTTCTTATAATGACTTTAATTCCATATAAATGCCACCCTCATCTAGATCTCATCAAAACCTCATCACCTCCCAAAGGCCCCACCTCCAAATACTATCACATTGCAGGTTAGAGTTTCAGCATATGAATGGGGGATACACAAATGTTCAGTTCATGCAAACTCTATCCTAGCCTGTTCACATTCTACTATAGCTACCAGCACATGCATCCTTTTTCCTATCGAGATTGTGGAGTTTCTCAGTGGCAGAGACAATATTTCTCATTACTCTTACATTTACAGTGCCTAGGATAGTCCGTGATACATTTTCATCCCTTCATTCTGGCACTGTGCTAGGTGTAGACTTTGAGATCAAGAGTTAAAGTCTCATTTCACAAAAATCTCAGGATTCTGTGGGGGAGGCAAGTAAGTAAATAAAGAATATGGCAGAATGCAATGAGCATATGGTGGGTATGTGCCTACGATGCTATTGCAGTCAGAAGAGACTCATTCTGGAAGTAGTAATGGGAAGAGTGGTTGGCTAGGAAGGTTTCCTGGAAGAGGTATTTGTGCTGAGTCTTCCAGATCACAGAGGAATTAGCTTGGTAGGGAAGATGGGAAAGGGTTAATCCAGGCAACAGGTGCTGTATGCACCTGGCAGCTAGAACCATGACCACCTTTGGGGACATAATTATGAGCATGTTATAAAAAAGGAGGTAAGAGAGGAGCAAACAGGGTGCACAAAGATATACGATTCTTAAAATATCTGGTGTCATAAGGGAATAGATTTTATTACAGCAGAGATACTGTTGATTGGATAATCACAGGCAATGAAGCTGAAAAGTCAGGCTAGGGTTGAAGTATAAAATAGCCTCAGATTTCAAGCTAAGGGATTTGGATATTGTCTCATTAGCAAGAAGTATCCAACAGATCTGAGCCTCCTCTTGCCCTGAAATCTTGTAGCCTTATATTTAAGCACATTGATCAACAATAAAACATATAGACAGAAGTTATCTAATTGCCTATTTAGTCAAATTCATTAATTAGTTTAGTGACAGTGAAGATGATGGGGCTATCCTATTTTAGTAGTAATGAGTAAATCAGAAGAAGATGAATTGGAGTCAATAAAAGGAATGATGAAAGAGAGTCATCTTTATATAAGATGAGCCAAGGGAAAAAATAAGGAAGGACTTTCTAAAGCATGATATTGTCACAGTGTTAGCAACTACATATGCAGAAATGAATCTTAGTTGCCGGGGCACTTCACTAATCAACTTACTTATTTTCAATACCCATAAAAAATGTTGTATACTACTGGCATTCTAGTCTTAGCTACTCTAAAGAAAGAAAGAATAAAATAGATTTCAACTTTGTAAAACTTAAAGAAGTTGTTTTTATATGTGAAATTTAAAAATATTTGTATGTATGTTTCTTTGTTAGGTCAATGTGAACCAATTACATTGGAACTCTGCATGAATTTGCCGTACAACAGTACAAGTTATCCAAATTACCTTGGCCACAGGACTCAAAAGGAAGCATCCATCAGCTGGGAGTCTTCTCTTTTCCCTGCGCTTGTTCAAACCAACTGTTATAAATACCTCATGTTCTTTGCTTGCACCATTTTGGTACCAAAGTGTGATGTGAATACAGGCCAGCGTATCCCCCCTTGCAGGTAATATGATGGGATCTCCCCCAGTCCCTTATTTTGCCTCAGAGAGAACCAAGGGGTGAAGACTTAGTTGAATTTGGACAAAGTAAATTTCCCTAAGGAGCTCTGCATTTAACAAATACCTCATATTTAACAAGTGAGACAAAGAAGTATAAGTTGTAAAATGAATATTTGAGTCAGAATTCATTAACAAAGTACCAAACAAGAGAGGTGTGAACATCCTTTGATGATAGTTTATATGTTTTAGTCAAATAAATTCAGAGGTATTTCATTCTGTTGTATTAAAAAGTATTTTTTAAAAAACTATGTTAGTAGAAAAGGGATATATCTGCCTCTTTTTCTGGCAACATTGATGTGTTTAAAATGCTGCACTCTGACCCCACTTGTTAGAGATATGACACAAGACATTGCGCCAGCCTCACAGATTGGACAGGGATGGACATTGCTGACATTTCTCTGCCTGTTTGAATGAAATAAGATGCACTATTTCAAGAGTGCAGCTTGGACTTTGAATGTGAGTGATATTCTGTTGTCAAGAGTATTGTTCCAGAGTCCATATTTGAGTTCAAATCTTGACCCTTCTCTAGTTTCTGGGTAGCCCTTAGACAGATTCCTGAGTCTCTCTCAGCCTCAGTTCCTTTACATGTACAATAAAGGATAGTAATGGTTGTTGGATTGTATTGTTTTGAGATCAAATGAATGTAAAGGGCTTCTGATTCATTGTAGTGAACCCTGAATGGACAATACCTATGACGATAGCAAAGGAACACAATAGCTTCTTGGCAGTCTGTTCCTTTGCTGTGCCATGTGGTAGACATTGTAGTTAGAGGGTTTGCATATACAAGATGACTCTCAGAAGTGAGTTACTACTCTCTTCAGTGCTGTTTTCCCTCAAGGGGTGGGTATACAAATGTGCTGGCCTAAATGTGAGTAGCAACTGCAGAAACCATATGTTGGGATCAGAAGTCATAGAGAGTTTTTTTTTTTTTTTTAAAAGCAGTACTATTAATATAGTGGACAGAAGAGAAAACAATAAATTATATGCTGAATACCAAATGGATGACAAAGTAAGGGCATCTATAGAGACAGGACAGGAAATAATAAAATTTCAAAATGACTTGGGGGACTGAACAAATTATACCAATAGAGAGAATAAAACTAAATATTAGCTGGTGTAGAAATAATTCTGAAAATTTCTGTAAGTACTTTTAAAAGTATAAAACATCTACCAATTTTATGTTAAAAAGCTGTTTCTAAATCTTACTTCACTTTTGCTAAGCAAGGTCAGTGATAGTGAATAATTTCCTATTAATAGTGCTTAACAATTTCTGGCATTTGACTTTCTTTTCATATGTAGATAAAAATTTCCCTAAAGCAGCACTTTCTGCTGTAAATGGAAATGTGAATTTATATCCAGATATAATTTATAATTTCAGGGCTTAAGTTCCATATTAAAATGCCTAAGACAAGCATGATCGTGAAGTGTTGTTCAATCAAAATTTTGGTAAATTTCTTTTAGATAACTTTATTTCTTTTTTTCAGGTTCACCCATACATCTTTCATTTTCAGTGTCTATCACTGTGAATTTTATATTTTGATATATGTTTATAAGAAATTTTTGAATAATATGCTAATAAGCTCATAAAGTGATACATAGTTGCTTTTGCTAGGTCTGTTTATTAATTTTAACATTGAATATTTTAGCTATGAGACTGAAAAATCTGACATTATCAAGTCCTTACAATGGACTAAATACTTGAGGATTGTTAGGAGTGTACTCAAAATAACCTTTTGAGTGAGGTGTGTATCATCAGAGGTGCTGCCTACGGCTGGGCACTATAAGGACTATGATAAGAACAGCGCCTCCTGGAGTTGTGCTGCTGTGTATTGTTGTAATTTCCATTTTACGGAAAAAAATAGGAAGTGGTAGAGTCAGGCACTATACAGTCTTCTATATAAATGTGACTAATTTAAAATAGCCACCACAATTGAGTTACATACATTTTTTATAAATCTGCAACAAAGCTAGTTAGTTCAACAGACAGTTATCAACTATTGAACTTTCCATCTTTCCTGACCTAACATAGGAATACCACGGCTTTCTCTTTACCCCAAATTCCTGGTGTTGAGTTATGCTGAGCTTTGTCCAGACTTAAACCTAGAAAGAATTTTCTCTGAAACTTCCTCATTTGATTGTTACACTTTCTCTACCAGTTTTGGGCAAGACTGGAGCTGGCCTTTCTGGAAGATCTGTCTCCCATTTTACCTTAAAAATGAGAACTTGGTTGAATTAACGTACAAAATTTGAAACTTTTGAGATGTAAGCATGCATTTGAGTCCATTAAGAGAGTATTGGCCTAGGAACTTACTTTGGTTAGGTTTTTTTTTTTTTTTTTAAACTATGTAACTAATTTCTTAGTACTATATTGAGACAAAAATCATAATTTTTTCCATAAGAAGTAAAAAAAGAAGTTAAGAAATCTGTGAGGCACGCTGATACCTTAACCTAAAAATATTCTGGGGATAAAAGACATAACACCCCTGAAAGTGCATGATACAATAGTTAGTATATCATTTCTTTAAAACAAAAAACAAACACTTTAACTGACTCGAGCTCAACATAAGTGGGTTTGAGAGGAGTCCTAAGTTTTTCAACAATATTGATGGAAGCTGAAGTAAGGGAGGCAATGCCTTAGGCAAGCTAGGGTGGCACATGAGATGGCTCACAGGGCTGGTCTGCAGAGGGGGAGATCTCTGAGGATGAGGTTGATGAATAGATTCAATGACTTTGGTGGCAAACTATCCAAAGTGATGTTGGAGACTTCCCTGTTTGGAACAAAAGGTTGGAGAATGTGTCTGCTTCAAAGACAGAAGAGAGAATGAGAAAGGCAATGTGGAGAAGGGAATCTGTGTCCTGGAAACATCTTTAGAGCTATTTCTGCAATAAAGTTTCTTCTGGTGAAAGTGTGGTGCTGGAATGTATACTCTTTACAGAGATATTACTTGTTTTGGTTTCCCAAATACCTATCATATATATGTGCATCTTTTATATCCATACACCCACTCTACATGCCACACACACAGAATTTAAAACTTGACATAAATTCATAACATCTGTCTCAGATGGAGCTAATTCTGCTTCTAATGTTTTGTTTTTCTTGTTCATCTAGAGCATTGTGTGAGCACTCCAAAGAACGCTGTGAGTCTGTTCTTGGGATTGTGGGCCTACAGTGGCCTGAAGACACAGATTGCAGTCAATTTCCAGAGGAAAATTCAGACAATCAAACCTGCCTGATGCCTGATGAATATGTGGAAGGTTAATTTTAAAATTAATTACAGCGGGGTATTTAACATGGATGAACATGTTAGCTACCTTTTCAACTTCTTCTATTTATGGTTTCTTGTTTGTTTGTTTTCTATTTAGTGGCCAATCAGGCTGCTTAGGTGAGTGAATTTGTGAACTTGATTGCATTGAAGAATTCGGCACCTGTCTGTTAGATATTGCATTCATTTAAAAAATGAAGTCATTTGCTATGTCTATTCTTTTATTTTTGTGGGTACATAGCAAGTGTATATATGTATGGGGTACCTAAAATATTTTGATACAGACACACAATGCATAATAATCACATCAGGTAAATGGGGTATCCATCACCCCAAACATTTATCCTTTCTTTGTGTTGCAAACAATTTTAGTTATTTTTAAACATACAACAAATTATTGTTGACTCTAGTCACTCTGTTGTGCTGTCAAATACTAGATCTTATTCATTCTATCTAACTATATTTCTGTACCAATTAACCAATCCTGCTTTCCCCCACCACTACCCTTCGCAGACATGGGCAACCATTGCTCTACTTTCTATCACCATGACTTCAATTGTTTTAATTTTCAGCTCCCACAAATAAGTGAGAACATAAGAAGTTTATATTTCTGTGCCTGGCTTATTTTACGTAACACAATGACGTCTTCTTTCGTCCACGTTGTTGCAAACGACAGGCTCTCATTCTTTTTTAAGGCTGAATCATACTCAATTGCATATATGTTTCTTTATCCATTCATCTTTTCATGGACATTTGGGTTGCTTCCAAATCTTGGCTATTGTGAATAGTGCTGCAACAAACATGGGAGTGCAGATATCTCTTCTATATACTGGTTTCCTTTCTTTTAGGTATATACCTAGCAGTGGGATTGCTGGGTCATATAGTAGGTCTACTTTTAGTTTTTTGAGAAGCCTCCAAATTGTTCTCCCTAATAGCTGCACTAATTTGAATTCTCACCAATAGTGGGTGAGGATCCCCTTTTCTTGACATCCTTGCTAGCATTTGTTATTGTCTGGCTTTTGGATATAAGAGATTTTAATTTGGGTGAGATGATATCTCATTGTAGTTTTGATTTGCATTTATCTGATAGTCAGTGATGTTGAGCACCTTTTCATATACCTGTTTGTCATTTGTATGTCTTCTTTTGAGATATGTTTATTCAGATCTTTTGTCCATTTTTAAATCAGATTACTAGTCTTTTTTTCTATAGAGTTGTTTGAGCATTTTATATATTCTGGCTATATAAATATTTTAAATTATCGTATAGATATTTTGCAAATGTTTTCTCCCATTCTGTGGGTTGTCTCTTTACTTTTCTTTGCTTTGCAGAAGCTTTTAACTTTATGTAATCCCATTTGTCCATTTTTGCTTTGGTTGTCTGTGTTCATGCAATATCACATAAGAAATTTTGTGCAGTCCAGTGTACTGGAAAGTTTCCCCAATGTTTTCTTCTAGTAGTTTCATAGTTTGAAGTTGTAGGTTTAAGTCTTTATTCATTTTGATTTGATTTTTGTATATGGCAAGAGATTGGGGTCTAATCTCATTCTTCTGCATATGAATATCCAGTTTTCTCAGCACCATTCATTGAAGAGACTGTCCTTTCCCTAGTATATGTTCTTGAAACCTTTGTTGAAAATGAATTCACTGTAGATGTATGAGTTCTTTTCTCAGTTTTCTCTTCTGTTCCCTTGGCCTATGTGTCTGTTGTTATGCTAGTACCATTCTGTTTTGGCTATTATAGCTCTGTAGTATAATTTGAAGTCAGGTAATGTGATTCCTCTCGTTCTTTTTGCTCAGGATAGCTTTGGCTATTCTGAGTCTTTTGTGGTTCCATATGAAGTTTAGGACTTTTTTCCTATTTCTGTGAAGAATGTCATTGGTATTTTAATAGGGATTATATTTAATCTATAGATTGCTTTACATAGTGATATAGTTTGGGTATTTGTCCTTGCATGTTGAGATGTAATCCCCAATGTTGGAGGTGGGGCCTGATGGGAGGTGTTTGGATCATGGGGGCAGATCCCTAGTGATTGGTTTGGGTCATCTCCTTAGCAACAAATGAACTCTTGCTCTGCATTCACATGAGATGTAGTCATTTAAAAGTGCGACAATACCTCTTCCCCTACTCTCTCTCTTGCTCCTTCTTTACCATGTGACGTGTGCTCCCCTTTTGCTTTTCATTGTGACTGTAAGCTTCTTGGGGCCTTCATAGAAGCTGAGCAGATGTCTTCACCATGGTTCCTGTAAAGGCTGCAGAACCATGAGTCAGTCAAACCTCTTTTCTTTATAAATTACCCAGTCTCAGATATTTCTTTATAGCAACACGAGAATGGCCTCACACAGAAAATTGGTACTAGAAGTTCAGCATTGCTATAAAGATACCTGAAAATGTGGAAGCAGCTTTGGAACAGGGTAATAGGCAGAGGTTGGAAGAGTTTGGAGAGCTCAGAAGAAGACAGGAAGATGAGGGAAAGTTTGGAACTTCTTAGAAATTGGTTAAGTGATTGTGACCAAATTTCTGATAGTGATATGGATAGTGAAGGCCAGGCTGATGAGATCTCAAATGGAAATGTGGAACTAATTGGGAATGGGAGCAAAGGTTCACCCATGTCGTGTGTTAGAAAAAAGCTTGGCTGCATTCTGTTCATGCCCTAAGGATATGTTGAAGTTGGAACTTGAGAGTGAAAATTTAGGGTACCTGATGAAAGAAATTTCTAAGCAACAAAGTGTTCAAGACATAGGCTGGCTGCTTCTAACAGCCTGTGCTCGGATACAGGAGCAAATAAATAACTTAAAGTTGAAACTTATAGTTAAAAGGGAAGCAGAGCATAAAAGTGTGGAATATTTGCGGCCTACCTATGTGGTAAAGAAACAAAAAGCTTTTTCAGGAGGGGAATTCAAGCAGGCTGAATTGCTAAAGAAATTTGTATAACCAAAAGGGAGCAAAGAGCTAATAACTAAGATAATGGGAAAAATGCCTTGAAGGCATTTCAGAGATCTCCCAGGCAGCCCCTCCCATCACAGGCCTTAAGGCCAGGAGGACTGAATGGTTTTATGGGCCAGGCCCAGGTCCCCACTGCCTTTTGCAGCCTTGGGACACTGCTGCCTGCATCCAGGCCACTCTACGTTTAGCCATGGCACAAAGAGGCCCATGTACAGCTCAGGCTGCCATTTTGGAGAATGGAAGCTATAAGCCTGTTGGTTTCTATATGGGGTTAAGCCTGAAGGTGCACAGAGAGCAAAAGTGCATGAGGCTTGGTAGCTTCTGCCTAGATTTCAGAGGATGTATGAGAAAGCCTGGGTGCCCAGGCAGAAGCATGCTGCAGGGGTGGAGCCCCTACAAAGGACATCTGTCAGAGCAGTGCAGAGGGGAAACATGGGGCTGGTGCCCCCACACAGAGTCCCCAGTGGTCACTGCTTCATGGAACTGTGGGAAGTTGGTTTCTGTACTCCAGACTCCAGAATGGTAGATCCATTGGCAGCTTACACCCTTTGCTTGGAAAAGCTGTTGGCACTCAACAACCTGTGAAAGTAGCCATGGGGACTGAACCCTGGAAAGTCACAGGGGCAGAGCTGCCCAAGGCCTTAGGAGCCCACCCCTGTACCAGTGTGCCATGGATGTGGGATATGTAGTCAAAGGAGATTATTTTGGAGCTTTAAGATTTAATGACTGCCCTGCTGGGTTTTGGGCTTGCATGGGGCCTGTAGCCCCTTTCTTTTAGCCAATTTCTCCCTTTTGAAATAGGAATGTTTACCCAATGCCTGTACAGCTGTTGTATCTTTGAAGTAAATGCCTTCTTTTGATTTTACAGGCTCATAGGTAGAAGGAACTTATTTTGATTTAGGATAAGGCTTTGAATTTGGGCCTTGGGACTTTTGAGTCAATGCTGGAATGAGTGAAGACTTTGGCGGAGCTATTGAGAAGGGATATTGTATTTTGAAATGTGAAGAAGACATGAGATTTGGGAAGGGGCAGAGCAGAATGATATAGTTTGGATATTTTTCCCCACCCAAACCTCATGTTGAGATGTAATCCCTAGTGTTGGAGGTAGGGTCTGGTGGGAGGTGTTTAGATCATGGGGGCAGATCCTTCACGAATGGCTTGAGCCATCTCTCACTCTGAGTTCACAGGAGATCTAGTCATGGTGCCTACCTCCAACTCTCTCTTTCTCACTTGTTGCTGCTTTTGCCATGTGATGTTCCTGCTCCTCCTTCACCTTCTGCCATGATTGTAAGCTTCACGAGGCCTGTCTAGAAACCAAGCAGACTCTAGGCTTCCTTTAAAGCCTGCAGAACCATGAGCCAAATAAACCTCTTTATAAATTACGTGGCATCTAGTATTTCTTTATAGCAATGCAAGAATGGCCTAATACACATAGTATGGAAAGTTTAACAATATTGATTCTTCCAATCCATGAACATGGACTATCTTCCCATTTTTTATGTCCTCTTTAATTTGTTTCATCAGTGTTTTATGGTTTTTATCACAGAGACCTTTCACTTCTTTGGTTAAGTTAATTTCCAGGTATTTTATTTTATTTGCAGCTTTTGTAAATGAGATTACTTTCTTGGTTTCTCTTTCAGATTTTTGTTGTTGGCATGTAGAAATGCTACTGATTTTTGTATGTTGATTTTGTATCTTGCAACTTTACTGAATTTGTTTATCAGTTCTATAGCTTTTTGGTGGAGTTTTTAGGTTTTTCCAAATATAAGATCATATCATTTGCAATCAAGAATAATTTGACTTCTTCATTTCCAATTTGGATGCCCTTTATTTCTTTCTCGTTTATGACTGCTTCAGCTAGGACTTCTATTACTATGTTGAATAACAGTGGTGACAGTGGGTATCCTTGTCATGTTCCAGATCTTAGAGATAAGGCTTTCAGTTTTTCCCCATTTAGTTTGATACTAACTGTGGGTCTGTCAAATATGGCTTTTATTTTGCTGAGGTATGTTCCTTCTTACCCAGTTTTTTGAGGGATTTTTTTTCAGGAAGGGATGTTGAATTTTTTCAAATGCATCAACTGAAATGATCCTATGCTTTTTGTCCTTCGTTCTGTTGATATGATATATCACATTGATTGATTTCCATATGTTACATCATCTTTGCATCACTCCTGTAAATCCTAAATGGTCACCAGGAGCAGTGGCTCACGCCTGTCATGCCACCACTTTGGGAGGCCGAGGCGAGTGGATCACCTGAGGTCGGGAGTTCAAGACCAGCCTGGCCAACATGGTAAAAACCTGTCTCTACTAAAAATACAAAAATTAACTGGGAATGGTGGTGGGCACCTGTAATCCCAGCTACTCGGAAGGCTGAGGCATGAGAATTGCTTGAACCTGGGAGGCAGAGGCTGCAGTGAGCCCAGATCATGCCACTGCACTTCAGCCTGGGTGACAGGAGCGAAACCATCTCAAGAAAACAAACAAACAAACAAACAAACAAAAAAAACCAAATCCTAAATGGTCATGATGAATGACCTTTCAATGTGTTGTTGAATTCAGTTTGCTGGTATTTTCTTGAGGACTTTTACGTCAATGTTCATCAAGGAGATTGACTTGTAGTTTTCTTTTTTTGATGTGTCTTTGTCTAACTTTGGTATCAGGGTAATACTGGCTTCATAGAATGAATTTGGATGTATTCCCTCCTCCTCTATTTTTGGAATAGTTTCAGCAGAGTTGGTACTAGTTCTTCTTTAAATATTTGGCAAAGTTCAGCAGTGAAGCCATTGGGTACAGGCTTTTTTTTCCCCTCCGCTGAAAGACTTTTAATTATCACTTAAATAGCATTACTTGTTATTGTTCTTTTCAGATTTTGGATTTCTTCATGGTTCAATCTTAGTAGGTTGTATATTTCTAGGAATATATTAATCTCTCATAGGTTTTCCAATTTATTCGTATATAGTTGCTCATAGTAGCCTCTAATGATCCTTTGAATTTCTGCAGTATTGGCACCCAAGCCACAAGTCAAAGTTCTCACTCTTCTGCTTCCCACAAACAGGTAATGGAAGAATGGTAGTGGTCTCTCCTCATGATCACTACAACCCCAGGTCCATGACAAGTACTACCATACCACAAGAGTTCACTCAAGGCCCGAGGGTTCTTCAGTCAGCCTGTGGTGAATGCTGCCAGGCCTGGGACTCTCATTCCAGGACAGTGGGCTGGCCTCTGACTCAGGGCACATCCAAAAATGTCATCCAAGAGCCAGGGCTTAGAATTAGGGACCCCAAGAGTTCACTTGATGTTCTACCCCGCTGTGGCCGAGCCTGGTACCTAAGCTGCAAGACAAAATTCATTTTACCCTTCCCTCTCCTGTTCTCAAGCAGGAGTTTCTCCCTGTAGCCATCACAGCTGGGAATGTGCTCAGTCATACCTGAAGCCAGCACATTTCAGTCTCACCGAAGGCTCACAACAAGTACTGCCTGAGTGCTGCTGCTGATAATTCAGGGCCCAAGGGCTCTTTAGTCAGCTGGTAACTAATCTTGCCAGGACTGGGTCCTTTTCTTCAAGTCAGTGGGTTCCCTTTTGGTTGAAGATAGGTCTAAAAATGTTGTCTGGAAGCTAGGGCCTGGAATGGGGGCCTTGGACAGGACTCTGCCTGATGCCCTATTCTACTGTGGCTAAGCTGACATCCAAGTTACAAGACAAAGTCCCCTTTACTCTCACCTATCCTGTCCTCAAGCAGAAGAAAGGAGCCTCTTTCTGAGCTGCGAGCTGTGCCTGCCTGGGGTTGGGAAAGGGGTGGCACAAGCACTATCTTGGCCACTCTGCAGCATGCACTAGGTTGCATGCCCCCAAGTCCACTGTCTCCAAGCCCAGCACAGCATCAGGACTTGCCCAAAAATTGCAGTCCTTGTGGGCTAGACTGCCTTTCAAATTTATTAAGGACCCCCAAACACTTTAGCCTGTGGTGGTAAGGCTTGTCAGAACTTAAGTTCTGACCACTGGGATGGGTGATTCCCCTTTGGCTGGGGTTGGTCTAAATGCTCCCTCCATGCATGGGCACTGGCTGAGCTCTGCCTGGTATTGCTTTCTGCTGTGACAGGGCACCACTGAGTTCCAATGCAAAGTCCCACAATCACTCCACAAGTGCACAGATTCTCTGTACTACGCAGCTCTTGCTGGGGAATGGGGGAAGGGTGGTGTTGGTGATTCAAAATTGTCTTTCCTACCCTTTTCAGTGCCTTTTTTAATTATCTGAATTTAAAACCAGGTACTCATATGAATTTTAGTTCTTATGAAGGTGCTTTTTTGTGAATTTAGTTTTGTGAATTTAGTTTTGTGAATTTAGTTCTTATGAAGGTGAATTTTAGTTCTTATGAAGAACTAAAATTTTAGTTCTTATGAAGGTGCTTTTTTGTGTGGATGTTGTTCAGGTTGGTGTTCCTGCATAAAGGACACTTAGTGGAGGCTTCTATTTGGCCATCTTGCTCCATCTCCCCCTCAAAAAAAATCATTTTAAAATTAAAAATAATGAACTCAGAGATGAGTTTAATTAGTACTCTGGTGTTTCTTAAACTGTACTTTACTCACAGAGCCCATTATGTATGGATGCTTTATACTAGGGATTCTGAATGCAAAGGTGAACATTAAACTTTGGTTCCTTCAAGTAAAAAACATTTGGGGACCATGGCAACACAGGATCGTTAAGTACAGAAATGGAATTGTGGGCCAGGTGGAAAGATGGGGCTGTGGAAATGATTTTGACACATTGTGAGCTGCTAGGTAGTCAGGAGCACTGACTCCACAGGGCATATTAGGCTCTGGCAATTGTTGGATTGTCCCATTTGGAAAGAGAATTAATCATTGGAATACATAGACGTTAAACTGTGTATCTAGAGAGATGAGGCCAAGAATGAAGGAGAAAGATGCTGATTGGTAGGCAGAAGAATGCCAAAGTGAAATGGCTATTTTGCTTTGCAAGAGACCACTCTTATCTTCAGTAAAAGCTCCTTGACAACATCCTACATGTAAATACGTAAACTAGCTGATGTTTCTGGGTTTTCAGCCCTTTAACAGTAATATTGTTTTTAATAGAATGCTCACCTAGTCATTTCAAGTGCCGCTCAGGACGGTGTGTTCTGGCTTCCAGAAGATGTGATGGCCAGGCCGACTGTGATGATGACAGTGATGAGGAAAACTGTGGTATGTATTTGCAATGGTACTTTTCGTGAATGTACAGCATTAACTAGAATAGAATAAGAAACTGTGTTAAAAATGTAAACTATTCACTGATAGTAGGACTAGGATTGAATGCTAATGCCTTTACTTCTTAAATTATTGAACAGTATGGCATATATTCTAAGTCTTTTTCCTAACTCTTGATTTCCTCTAAATTACACTTCTGTGTAACCCTGATACATACAGTACTCCTCCCCCTTATTTGTGGGGATACGTTCCAAGACACCCAGTGGATGCCTGAAACCATAGATTGTATGGAACCCCATATATGCAGTACTATGCTTTTTCCTACACATACGTCCCTATGATAGAGTTTAATTTATAAATTAGGCGCAATGAGAGATTAACAACAACAATAATAAAATGGATCAATTATAACAATATACTGAAATAAAAGTAATGGGAATGTGGTTTCTCTCTCTCTCTTAAAAAATATCTTATTGTACTATGCCAACCTTTTTGGACCATGCTTAACCAGGGATAACTGAAACCGTGGAAACTGAAACTGCAGATAAGGGTGGAGGGGCACGACTATATTTGCAAACACTTATTAAAAGGAGAAGCACCTCACAAATGTAAGGAATTCTTTTTATTATTAAATTATAAAACAGTTATCAGTTTTAAAGTCAGAATAATAGTGTCTCTGCGTATACTTCCCATGTTGCTAAGCAGACATCTAGATGCACGAAGGCAGAGTTCATACGCCAACATTCAGAGTTCGGACTCCATCATTCCCAGTTTAATTGGGATTCATTTTCATGTCCTCTCTTATTTGTTCTCTGTTGGCAAAGGATAAAACTCTTCTTGACATTTCTGCCATTGATTTCCAAAATCGCCAGTGGAAAAGCTGTAAATCCCAATGGTAATTTGAGTGGACTTAATTCTCATTATATTTCCCTGCAAATCTTTGTACTTGTAACCTCAGTGTATTCGGGAATAGAAGTCAGACAATGGCCTTTAATAAACAGTGTTTTTGAGGAAAGCAAAATGATTGCAGATCTATTCACAGAATGGTTTGGTTATTTAGCCTTTCCTGTTTAAGAAGAATTGACACTGTTTCATGAAAAACACATAAGGCAGTACATCTTTTGAAATCATTTCATTCTTTTGGCCTTTGAAGTATGAAATACTGCCTTGCTTCATTAAGTGAATTTTCTGTGGTAAGCGTTGCCCTTCTGGTCTAGACAAAATGTCAGAAGCAATTAACTGAAATCCTCTCAGCTCCTATAAATATGGACGAGTGCATCTTCTGGAAAACTCCAGCTGTCAGAATGATGGTACAATGACTGGGGTAATTTCATTATGGAGGAATGTACAGTGTTTTTAGAAGCTACTGTTGTTTGCTTGTTTGTGGTTTTTTTTTTTTTTTTGTAAAGAAATAAATTAAAACTCATTGAATATCCCTTATATAAGTGATTTATTGAGAATCTATTAGATTTGTTCACTTAACTATGACTTTGATGGGTCATGGTATTTGAGATGCAATTTAAAGTAGAGTATCTTAGGTAGTTCAAAGATTTTGCATGATACTTTGTTGGGGTGGCTAGACCTAAATTTGTTGTAGGGGACTAAATATTTGAGAAATACAAAAGCTTAGTTAAAAACAAAACAAAACATCCTTACCAAGACAAAAAGTTCTGAGTTCTAGAATATATTCTGCAAAAAACAAATTGAAAGTACTATAGTATTGGTATAGGGTTTAAATGACCCTAAAATATCAGGTTTCTAGTTAAGTAATTGGTTCAGTATTTTAATCACACAATTAAAGGCACACCAAAATAATAGAATATATTGTCTAATCCCTATCAAAAACTAAAAATAATTGACAGCACTATTGAGAACCCTAGTTAAGGAAAGTTAAAAGCGGGTGAGAAATAATACCTTTGGAGTTAAATTAATTGCTCCAGCAGTACTAATTTATGAGAAGTTTTCCAAAGTGACCAACAATAGAAAACTTTACATACTCCGTTCCCCTTTGGGACTCATGCATGTATTTGAATCGACTTGTTCAGTGATTTGGGAGGACACACCACTTCAGATCAAATAAGGAAGTCAGGTTGATGAAGGCTCAACAGAGGACTAATAGGAAGTCATCTGTTTCCGTTTGCCTCCTTGCTGTTTGTCTTTCTGTTTTCGTATGTGTATAGGCACACCATCCGGTAAAGCAAGCACCAGCTCCAGCGAAGCTGGGTTTCACGGGAAGCTTCTTGCCTTTCTGACTTATTCTGTCCCTTGTGGTCTTAAGTGTTTGAGCTGTACTCAATAATTGGACAATTAACTATTTATTGTCATGGATCTGCAGCTCCCTCAGAATTTCCAACGAGGTTATTGAGTTTCCCCTCAAAACAATTCTTATTTAACTCAGTTATAAAATAAATATTGTATGAGAAATTAACTTTACTTCTTGTTTCTTTGGCGCTTTTGTAATGGAGAAACATGGTAGCCAAAGCACTTAGATTATAAATACACTTTTAAAATATATGCATTAGAATTTAGCAATCAGTAATATTGTTTTTAAGTATCTCCAGCTCTTGTGGTAGATTTTCACTGTTGAGGTTGCTTTGATTGTGTAATTGCTGATGTAAACAAGAGTTGAAAATGTCAGTACTAGAAAAGATTTCAACAAGTGTTGGGATGAATTATGCAAATCCAATATGAGAAGGAAGTCTAAGAGACAGGGGAACGCTGAGCAGAATCTGCACTGTGTCAGTACTGCATTGTCTTAAGGATTGATGGTATGTCAGTAATTGAGCATACATGATATAGATGGAGCTGCCTGCAAAACTAGCAACTTGATAAATGAGTTTATTTTCAACATAACATTTTCCAAGCATCGATAGCCATGCAGTGGAGCATGAGGGAAAGACATGGGCAAATAAATGATCAAGAATGACATCAAAGAAAGGAAAACTAAGGAAAACAACAAAAAGATTATATTTTTCAGCTTTTATATGACTCTATAGCTTTGAGTGTGTGAAGCGGAGGTTATCTCTCGCTAGACTTTACCTCCACGATTTGGGTCAGCTATAAGAGCAGGTGGTACCTGGGCTGTGATGCAAGCAAACAGCAACTCCCAATGGAGCAATTAAATGAAAATGTAGCTATAACAGGTGCTTTATATCGACTGTCAAAATAAAATCCTTTATTACACTAACACAGAATCAAAATTCCTAACTGATCACTATTCTAAGTAAAAAAGTATACATCATATGGAGAAAAGATTGACAGCAATACAAATGTCTGAGTGTCATTAAGTGACTTTCTGTTTATCGTCAGATGAGTAAAAAACCAGTTCTTCACCTATCTTTGGTCTCCTCTTGATCTTAAATAAAATAAAACCTTTAAATATAACCTGAGCCATTTCTCCGAGTCAGAATCCCCTTAGGTTGTATTAGAAGATCTGACTCTGATATTTATGGGTTTTACAGCTTGATTTCAAAGGGTTTCCAAAAGGTATGTTTTCTTTTTGGATTTGTGGATAGCATTTCTATGAGTTGTCTCACAGAAGGGCTTAACTGGCTTTCTTAACACTCCAAATACCATCAGCCTCTATGCTTTTGTGTCTCTTTGTTTGGGGAGGAGACCACTCTTTGCTCTGTAGCTGGCAGAAGAGTGAGAGTCATTATGTCCATAGCTTTGGCATATCCACAAATGTGCTTTCAGGATGAATTTTCAGGATTGATTTCTCATCACTCAGTAGAGTTTAATTTTCCATGTTAAGGGACAAATTTTCTCCTTCCCTTTAGATACTTGGTTAACTGTCTCATTGTCTTCTGTGGTGTCTTGGGAAGGCAGACTGGAATGGCAGAGTGTCCTGCATAGACTTAGACTTGAATTTACATCCTGACTTAGCCTTAGGGGCTGTGTGACATTTGGCCAGTCACTTTACTTCTCTGGGTAAGATGCAGAGAACACCCACGTTATCTTCCACAGCTTGGAATGCTTATAACATGCCCTGTTCAATCTCAGAAGACAATAACCAGGAACTCACCTGCTGTGGCGGTGGGAAATCAGGAGGCAATTCCTTTCAAAGGCTGCCCCAGCAGTCTCCCTTGAGGGAAGGAGTCCTGTCTAGCATAGCCTTGTTTCTGACAGCTGTTTACGGCAAAAGAGAGTGGGCTGGCCTGTCAGGCTGAAGCATGGGCTGGGCGAGGTCCCTGGCTCACACAGTAAACTCAGGTAGATGGATAGTGTCTTTTCCTGGAGATAGTGTTGGTTTTGAGTTGGATATTCTCTCTTTTTAGGATTAGAGCCATGCAATTTAAAGTCCCATCCATTCCTTCATCCTGCCTCTTTCACAGGAGACTGGGCCACCCATATGTGAAGAGCATGCCATAAAAATGGCACTGCTAAAAGCAGGAAGTGACTCAGGAATTGGGTAGGCTGCTGCGACTTTCTAGCTGGATGGTGGCTGGTTGGCCTGTGCTGGTATTGCTGCCCTGATAGT
This sequence comes from Mandrillus leucophaeus, assembly GCF_000951045.1. Taxonomy (NCBI): domain Eukaryota; kingdom Metazoa; phylum Chordata; class Mammalia; order Primates; family Cercopithecidae; genus Mandrillus; species Mandrillus leucophaeus. Next base: position 172,434 of record NW_012101482.1, read on the forward strand.
CAGGCCTGGACCACAGTGGGAGGCAGGTCCTCTGTTCCAGCAGCTATAGCAGGTGCAGAGGCAGAGCCCTTTGCAGCCATGCCTTGAGGGAAGGGGCACTGTTGTCCAGGATCCTGCATGCTGTAGAAGGCTCTTCACACCTGTTAGGCCTATACTCTGGCTGTTACAGCTCCTATGATCTGCTCCAAGGTCACGTCCACAGCTACTTCCTGGGGCAGACGCTGGTCCAGGATGGCTCAGTCCAGACTGTTCCAGCCTTTGCCAATGCAGTATTACCTTGTCTCCTTCCTCCTTGTGAGTGGTTCCACTCCGAAGGGTGAGAATTTAAAAATTTCATGCAGCTCAACTCAAGAGGATGAGTGGACCTACTTACTCTATAGTTGCATAGCTAAGAGATTCTTACAGAACAAAAAGCATCTGCTTTAAGTCGATTTGCTGACTTTATTTGTAATGACAACTGTTTTTATAGAGAAACAAGGTATTCCATTTAGGGGCGGAGTCAGGGGAGGAGACTGCCTCTGTCAGGGCAGCCTGTTTCACAGAGTTTTTGTGAAAATGAGAGACAGAGTAAGCAAAAAACCCAGATGAATGCTTAGCACACTTAGTGTGACCAGTCAACCTGATTTGCCTGGGACTGATGGGGATCTTTTGGAACAAGGGATATGTCATGCTCAAATCAGTTAAATCCCTGGCAAACTGAGATGAGTTGATCACTTTTTTGGAACACTGTATCCTCAATTATTGATTGTTGCTACTGTCTCTGTGCTGGGGAGGTTATTATTCTGACATCGACAATTATTTGGTTTCATAACCTACAGCTGCATTAAACAGCCCATCCCATCCATGCCTGTTTTTAATTTTTTTTGGAATCATATCGTTTTCCTCTTAGAATATAAATTTAAAACATATTTGCACCAAAATGTCACTTTACAAAGAAAGTGGTTTCTTCTCAAAATAATACTGTCTCCCCATGTAACTCATGTCTCTCTCTTTTTATCCTACTTCTTTTGTGCTCACTGTAACTCCACAAAGGAGGTATTATGTTATGCAAACTTTTATGAGAAAAGAGAAGACATGGAGAGGTAAAAAATGAATGCGTATGGAGTATTCCTTTAATGTTTATAGCAACCATATGAAGCAGGCATTATTATTTGTATTTTAGATGTTATGGAAACCAAGGTTTGGAGAAGTTAAGTAACTTATCCAAGCTCACACAGCTAGTGAGATTTGGAACTAGGATTCAAATCCAGTTGTCTGACTCTAAAGCTGTGCTTCCACTGCTCCTACCCCTTATGCATACTTCATGTTCGCATCTTACAAAGAAATGCAATTAATGACTTGTACCTGGATCTCATCCAGATCTTTCTCTGTGGAGCTGTGATGTGGAGGGATTCAATTTCTCTAAATGTTAGTTTCCTCACTTATAAAATGGTGAGCATAATGCTGACATTATAGGGTTATTTTAAGAATTAAAGCTAATATCTAGAATGTGGATACATAGTGGATAATACATGTTATCTCATTATCATGATTATTATTATTTGTGAGGATACACTGTGGGGGGCCTTCTGTCCCAGATGATCTATTTATGTGGTATTTCATCATCTCATTCCAACTGTCAAAGTTCTTCCTTGTAGTCTTAAGAAGAATGTGCCTTGGTAAGAAGAATGTGCCTTGGGAATCGTCAGAAAAACGCATGCTATTTTATTTCATTCTCTATTAGCAAGTGGTGTGTTTTGTGAGCAAAGGAGCAGCTCTGGAGAAGGGTCAGCACCATGCATGGAGTGTTGAGCCCTCTTTTTTGATGTCTTTTGCTCTCTGGTAGAATGAGCAGACTGTAGCATTTGGCAGGAGCTGGGTCACAGAGGACAGATTTCAGGCTCTTTCTCAAAACTCAGGAGACTCTTATTGTCAGAACTTTTCAGATGCTGTCTGGATCCTCTACTAGCTGAAAACTCTAAATAATGTCCCTGTGAATTCTTGGAATGGATGTCCCTGGGCCTAAGACCACTCCAGATTATCAGCCAGTGAAAGACTCTCATTATTTATTTCCTATATCTTTGGATGATGAAACATACTAAATCTAATTTTAGCTTATAGTAAGCATTTTGGGTCACTTATTTTTATAATTGTTTTTAGTGAAAATTTTGAAAACCAATTTTTTTCTTATAATGGATTCCAAGAAACCTGAGTCAATCATCTACAAAATGTATCTGACTCATTTGTAGTAGGTCAGATGAACAATAACATTCTTGAAGAAACTTCTTATTTGATCACTGCTTTGCATTTCACTGACCTTAAAATAAATTATATTTTCCTGGGAGCCAGAGACATTTTTTTCCTTACATGAAATGAAGTTCTACTTAAAACACACACGTATTGAGGGCCTGCCACATGCTAGCCATTGTTCTAGCCAAGGGGGTGGAGGGTACTCAAATGTTTTTGCCACATTGTCTCTTCCTTCATGTACTTCACGGCCTGGCCTGGGCCAGGGATCTGACCAGAATGACAAAACATATTAGACTCTTGTCAGACTTTAGCAGGCATATGAAATGCACTGCACATGAATCATCAATGGTATTTATTAAATACATCACAAGTGCTTGCTATTTCATAGGCAAATTACAGTTCAAGTTATTACATTAATGTGCAAATTATATTCATTTCTCTTACTAATTGACGAAGTTTCCAACTTTAGATGTCTGACTACCATAAAGTAATAGCTTTTGTACCTGGCTCTTAAACTAGTTTTGTTTGGCATAGAAGGAGCCTCTTTTGCTAAAAAAACAGAGGGCCTCCTGATTTGTAGAATGAAATTACATTTTAAGGTGACATGCATTTAGATCACTAGACTTTGGCATATTTGCTTAAAAGCATAATATTATTTTATAGATAAGTCTTATGCATTGACAACAATTTCACTCAGAAAGAAAAAGGAACAGCTAAAGATGAATGTTAATGTATGGTTTTAAATTTTTTCTCCATGTCCCCTATGTCACTTTTTTTTTTCTTTTTGTTGAGACAGAGTCTTGCTCTGTCACCCAGGCTGGAGAGCAGTAGTGCAATCTCGGCTTACTGCAACCCCCACCTCCCAAGTTCAAATGATTCTCCTGCCTTAGCCTCCCAAGTAGCTGGGATTACAGGCACACACCGCCAGACCTGGCTAATTATTGTATTTTTTAGTAGAGATAGGGTTTCACCATCTTGGCCGTGCTGGTCTCCAACTCCTGAGCTCAAGTGATCCACCCACGTCAGCCTCCTGAAGTGCTGGGATTACAGGCATGAGTCACTATGCCTGGCCCCGTAGGTCACTTTTGATCTTCTGTTAGGTCAGCTATACAATTTATATTATAATATGAATATTATTGGGTATTTCTACTTTTAAAATTATATTATTCATGGTATTCAGGGGTCAAAACTTTTTAAGAAAAAAGACATTATGCTTTTTTTTTTTTTTTGAGACAAAGTCTTGCTCTGCCCAGACTGTAGTGCAGTGGCATGATCTTGGCTCACTGCAACCTCCGCCTCCCAGGTTCACGTGATTCTCCTGCCTCAGCCTCCAGAGTACAGGCACATGCCATCAAGCCTGGCTAATTTTTTCGTATTTTTAATAGAGACGGGGTTTCACCGTGTTAGCCAGGATGGTCTCGATCTCCTGACCTTGTGATCCACCC